>NC_069122.1:4171107-4436747 GCF_026914265.1 Mya arenaria
TACTACTACTAATACAACTACTACTACTTCACGAACAACTACTACTGCTACTGCTCTTGCTGCTGCTGCTGCTGCTGCTGCTGCTTCTACTACTACTACTAATAATAATTATAATAATAATATTAACGATAATGATAATTGAACACACTTGCAAAATACGTTATTTTTTTGTTACCGAACATTGAAATGAAATGAAATTCGGGAGCCAGATATTTGCTCTTTCTATATTATCTCTCAAGCATGTTGAGATATGCGATTGCACTGGTTAGATACATAATGGTTTTCTCGTTCACATGCACCTTTGTTATTATTACCAGAAAGCAGTTGCATGAAGCGATCTCTACTCAGTGATATCTGAATCATTGCACCACTCGAGCACTCCTTTTTATGTGTGAGAATCAGGAAAGAAAATTTTCTCAATTGTATTATTCTATAAAACATGTGCTCAGTCTTTGCTGTATTGCCATACTTTGTGTCACTTACATAAGCAACATTCAATGAAAACTAAACATTTTCATGTTTAACGTGCATGTTATGTGATAGACCTCGTTTTTTTCTTCACTCGTTGTCGTATGGTTTCAATTCCTTTTAGATAATACCGTCTAGAAATAACTTGTCTTTGTGTGTATATTTGAATTAGACACATCACCTGTGTAGTACTACGCGAAATGGAAAACATGGAAAGCATCATTAGGGAGTTTTTATTGATTATGGCTTGGGATTAACTATCCAAATTGCCTCGCGTCAAGATAAACATTTCATGAGAGATTTTCTGTAAATATTTACTAACAAAACCATATTCTGTGATAAAAAGGTGATGGTGTGTCACATAGTTTGTGTCTTAATGTTTGTTATAATGACTTTCAGTCAATACACAATTAGTAACAAAATACTAAAAGGTATTACGCACCCATTTATTAGGCGGGTATCAAATTGACAGAATCCCATCTATTGATCGGTAAAGCTATTATGTTGCATGCCTGTTTGTGCTGTTTGGATTTGTATATGTGGTGTTGATACGTTTAAATCTTTAGGTTCTTAACATTTCGACCCTAGTCTTGTGCCTTTAAACAGGAAAAAATCAAGAAATTTTGATTACTGGTCTTGTCCTTGCTATTTTCATTTTTGAATACGTTAATGATGCAAAAAATAAAAAGATGTTCTTTGAGGTAATGAGTGAGATAAGAATAATGTTATATAAATATCAGATCCCATGGAGGATGACAGCATATAATGTTAACCCGATAAAGTTAATGTCAACCGAGGCGTCAGCCGATTATACCGAATAAATAATTTGATATTAAAATGTAAAACAGTATAGTCTATGTGAACAGAAACAAACAAGTAATTGTAATAATGAATTATTAATAACGTCAAAGAAAAACAGGTATATCACAGTCAAAGTGTCTTCTATCACACAGGAAGAACAAATTATATTCGGTTCGAACTGATGCAAAAAACATTCTCAGGTGGTTGTTCAACATGTATTTTGGCATTTCTTCGAAGGTTGCTCTGATGTTTTCTTTGTCAAGATACGCACGAAAAAGCTAATGCTTCGTTTTACACAACGTTTTGTACTGCCGAATCTGTTGAGTCATCTACATCAACTATATCCGACTCTGACAACGAAGCAAACCGTTTATTTACATCCATTTTTCGAATCTGTCAAACCTGATCAGTACTTATGACGTCACGGTACTATTTTTAGACCCGCGAGAGGGTAAAAAATATATATCACATGGAAATTTCGTTAGGTCACGGGGTAACATTAGGGATTTGCTAATAGCGTGTATATGCGAATTTTATATGGGAAAACCACATGAGGTATAATAATGGTTGTTATCATGCTTTCATCAATTATGTTTAAGCCCCAATAACTTGGAAATAGACTAGAAAAGCAGAATAACGTCTTATTTAATAATTAATGGAATAGTATGAGACGTAAAAGAGGAGGCACCAGTTTCTAGAGAGAACTAAAGTTTCTTTTATTATGATTAAGCTTAGTTCAATATGTTTGTCATATTATATTTCTTATAAAAAAATAATTACATAATTCGTATTTTATTTACGTTTTAAGATGTTTTGGACTTAAATAGAAATATATTGATGATAAACACAATTAACTTATCTCTTTTTTTCTCTTTTTTTCTTTTTTGTAACTCAAGATTGCATATTAATTGTATGCTACTGAAATAAGCCACTGTAAGTAAAACTGATAAGTTTCAGAAATTGGGGTTTGGCGCCTTCCCAGCAAGCACAACAACGTTGAAGCAACGTTGAAACAACAGTCATCCTTCAACGTTGAGAAAAGGTTGAAATATGGTTGTATTTGAAAGTTGTATTGACGTTGTGATTTCAACGTTGAAACAACGTTGCGGTTTAAATGTTGAAACAACGTTGAAATGAGGTTAAAACAACGTTGAAATGAGGTTGAACCAGAGTTGCAGTTTCAACATTAAATAGACGTTCCAGTTAAACCGCTGAAGGGTTAAGGTAAGGTGAAAACTATAAAGAACAACAGAGTTTTGTCTGGATTACATTTATACAGTATGTACATGTTAATGGTAAAAACTGCCCCATCAACAATGCGATGCGCCACCTCTTCTTCCTCCATGCTGAAATGTAAAAGATTAAAACAATAAATGTAAATAAACCAACCTTTATAAACATAATAGATGCAAAGAAGAGTATTGTTAATAACAAAGCAAGATCACCGCTTGATATGAACATTTTTCACCATAATTTGAACAATGGAAATCGTATCCGAAATCCCGTCGTATCCGAAATGCATGATTTTCAACAAATAATTCGTTAAAAAAACATAATTTTTTGACATTTTGTAAATAAATACCAAACGTACTTACTCGAATGGAACCGACTGTCACTTCCCACACGTAGTTAGCTTGAACTAATGGAATTTACGATCATTTTAAAGCTCTGTTGTTACTGATGATCTGCACAATCGATATTTTTTGAAAACTGACCGGGACTACGCAATACGCTAGGGGCGCAACTCGTTTCGAACTTTCCAATCGGGATAACTCTGTATTGCGGTATATGGCCATTTAGCCTAAAAAAAGAAGTCTACTCGTCAAGCATGAATGGCTCTCTATAACAAATTAAATGTGGAAAGATTAATATAATCAGAACAGAATATCGATCTATATTCGAATGTCATGACAACATCAATATGACAACCATTTTTCAACCATCCTCAATGTTGAGGTGTCGACCGTATTTCAACGTCGTTTCAACGTCGAAATGTCGACAATTTTTCAACGTTGAAGCTTCAACGTTGTTTCAACGTTGAAGTATTGTTGATCGACGGTGTGACCAATATTCAACTATATTTCAACGTTGAAACAACGTTGTGTGCCTGCTGGGTTAAAATGTATGTACAATAGTTTTAAATGTTTCAAAAATAGTAAACGTGTAGATAAGTATGAATCTCCACCCCATTTGTGTTTTCGTAGTTGCGAAAATATACTTGGAAAGAAGATGTTTTACGACAAATCTTAACGATCACAAACAAATAGAAACACACTTGTATGTCTCTTTGAAATATGGACACATTAACATTTAAAAATATGTCGATTTCATTGAAACTTAATTGAGCAACACAGAACTAGTAACCCCAACATTCTTTGACAGTTAGTAAATTGAACATGTCTTAAAAGATTATGTGAGGCTGTGTAGGGTTATTTTGGGATATTATCATGAGAAACACGTGAACCCAACCAAAAGTTTTTGATTTATGGTACGGGTGTTTAAATTCTCGGTAATGATTTTTAATTTATATTGAGGATGAGATGATGTTTATTTATAATTTCGCTTCTATTGTGAATGTGACCACTCGTAAACTAGAAAATGACCTTACACTTAAATCATCTGTTTTTCACTTCTGTAGGAAGGACTTTCCGGAAAGAAACATTACAAGCTATATAAATCTTCATTTCAAAATCAGCCGAAATCTACACCTGGGTATGCTGACTGACTGTATCAAAGTTTTGCACGTAATACCGTCAATTAACGCGATAAGAAAATATGTTGCCTGTCAGTCTATTGCACGTTTAAATACTGTTTTTATAAACAAATACCTGCTGAACATGCATAAAGATTATGTTTTTAAATATATGATACTCCTGCTGTATATCATGATCTGTCTACCGTATTAGATATCTGATTTGTAATAGTTTTGAAATTACACTGACGCATCCTTTCATTTTATAATTTCGGTGCTATTTAGTTCCATTCTTTATTTAATATTTATCTTTACAGAAAAAAAGGATGCGTATTGTTCCTACTGAAGGGCTACATTCACACTAAGACAAACGGATCTGTTTCGGCTATAGCAGGTGTCATTAGATTTTATTGACATATAAGTTAATTTGGAAATATTTGTTTCCGATAGTGTATTAATGTTTTGCTCTCACCAACAACACGATAATGAGCTCGGTAATAAACTTACTTTTAGTTAGATGCTATCTGAAAAACAAAACAGAATTTATAGAAATTCTTCAAGCATTATTTAAAGCTTATCAGAATTAAGACACGATGAAGCATTGCACTCACAAATTTTCTAGTGAAGTCTCAAGCGCTCGGGTGCCTTTCTGACATATTACCCTCTAAAGTAAATATTCGTTATTAATACATACCTTTGTAAAAAGTGTTGTGTAGTCACATTACCTAAATAAATTCAATTTATTTCCCAACGTCCGTATTATGGAATGAATGGATGTTGTTTTTTTTGCGGCAACATGTTTAACGAGTCCAATCCTTTGTTATAATACATTTAAGTGAGAGCCATTTTACAAAATAAATTATCATTTCACTACGTATTTATAAATAGTTTTGTCACTCTAAAAACAATAATTGTCATATTATTGTTCTATCTAAACCTCAAGTTTACAGAATGTTTGAGGTAAATAGAATTTTACCTTTATTTGACTCTCTGTTTTTATCTTTTATATATACAAATGTTTTTGGATTTGTTGGATAAAATGTCATAGATGTTAAATTGCAATTCATTGTCCGCCCAGATAGCTCAATCGTAAGAGCGTTGGGCTGTGAATCGGACAACCCGGGTTCGATTCCCGCGAGGACTAGGTCACTTCTGTTTTGATTGGTTATGAAATCCTTTCTACGACCATTCGCACTGTACCACTGCCCCTGAACAGAAGTTGTCAGTTCCTTGAAGAGGTGAAGGCACCTAGTACTGGTTAATCGCCTGATAGTCTGCCCAGGATAGGTGTGCGGTGGTTGAACTGTCACTCTGGGACCCTTTAATATGCTCACGCCGGAACCCGGAGTTTAAACTACTAACACCACCACTTGCAAATCATTACTACATGTCAACTCCTTGATAGAAAAACTTAGAATTTAGTATTTGCAACTGGTTTAGCTCTACAAGTTCATTTTATCTAAATCTAAATATCTGAACTATCGGTCAAATATAGGATCTGACATGGGCCGTCATATATTTCAAGCACAATTTCGAGTTCAATATTTATTTTCAGGAACATGTCCATTAGTTAGGAAGTATGTTAGTGAATGCCTATTCGATTAAAAGTAACGAAAAATATATTCCTGTTCCACCAGCTCCGCTCAAGAGAGAAACACCACAAAACAATGCCATTGCCCAAGCTACATTCATTGCAGACATGAAGTCCTTTAATATTTAATTAAAAAAACATATATCCGATTGTTAATTCTTTACTTATAGAAGCATATATACTGATAAAAGAATCACTGTAAAAAGGAAAATGTTTTTTCTTTAAAATCGTGGTGGCGTTTGCGTTCAAGCAGTGTTCGCTTACGTTAATAAAATTAAACTTATTATCCTGCGAGTAAATGAATTGGGATAAAACACATACAAATGCTTGAAATCACTTAAAAAATGATGTTAATATTTCTGTAAATTGATTTAAAAATGATATAAAAACACTTATTGCCTCTCCATAAAATCCAAAGCATTCGCATTTAATGTATTTATTTGAATGGGTGGCATATTTCAGGTATAAGCTGTTGCATCGAATATTTTAAAAGTTCGGGGACAGCGCGCTTAATATCCGTTCATTTGTCGTTGAAAGATGATAAGATAAGGCGACGATGAATATTGCTCGGCAACCACGTACGACCAATTTGAAAGCTGACCGCAAAGTGCAGCCCAGCACATAAAGACAACGACATTCTTATCATGACATGACAACATGGTCGGCAAAACTTTTGATGTAGCAGCGTACCCATTCAGCCAACAGAAATACTCGAATTACATATGCTTGGAAACTGACAACCTTTTACGGACTCTGACATCCGGTTAGCGACTTATACGGAAATGCTGTCAAGAAATCCGTCGTATATCTAGGACTTCAAGTGGGTTTAAAAATTAAAACATTGCCAGATGTCTCGCATGTCATGGAACATTCTCAATCACACCAGGACAGTCAATGTATCCGATAAATTCTTACTGAATGGAATAAACTGACTCAGTCAATAGAATACGTATAAATCCTCGTCTATAACTGGTAACAAAAATATAGTAGGGTATTTCCTTATACCAACTAATAGTGCAAATGTCACAACAGTCGATAATAAAAACATCATTACATTTCTTTAAGGCATGTCCAAATGCACTGATTGGGAAATTGCACCTAATATTGATACCGATTCATGGGCACCACATCAATATGCCAAACCTTCATTAATTCAGCACCTAAGATTGCATAACCTTATGTTGTAAAGACGTATTACCTAGTATTTGATCCGATTGCAGCGTTCTGCTTTGACTCTGTGTTATTAAACTGACATGATATTTATTTGAATGCAAACAACATCACCGCTGACGGGAGAACAATATTTAACCCGGTAATTATCACATGATGAAGGAAGTGTAATTTATATATAGGTCCAGTTGCATTGCCCACTTCACCGGCGTTTCTTCGACGTGCCTTAGAAAAATTGACGCTATAATAGCACATGCTATTAACCACAGCCAGTTCACCAGATATATTAAAAGTTTGTATGCACTGTGCAGTTTGTTGAGTTTTGTGCTGTTCGTCCATGTTTCTTGTTTGTGATTTTTTTTTTATATTCTATGTCTTTGGCGTTTACCCAGTGCCATTAAACCGGGTTTATGTTTAAACCTTTTGCTACTGAGCTTGTTTCTGTATTTTTCGGATACATATTGGGATATTTAACCGAAATCCAAATTAATAATTCATGCAGACTTTTTAAGAATAACTTCAAAGAACAGTCATCCGCAATGTATTTGATATTTTGCCTCTTAATTATGTCTGATGTACCGTAAATACTTAAATATTCTGACGCTTCCATATTTTATGAAGGCATGTCATAATAATGTTAATGATGCAAAACAAAACCGTTCTTTTATAATTCGATAATTAGTCATAAAGGAAATAACACCATTGAGTAAAAGAAAACATTTGCTACCAAAATGTGCGCCATTCCGGAAAACTTCCATCATTTAAACGAACATAAGTGTTTTAGATTAGCCCACTTAGAAAAAGGCTAAGAAAGAGGAATAATTAGGATATAGTGTACGTGCGTGCAATGTTAAAACAATAGTTAACGTGAGCATTTTACCTTTTTCAAGATCTGTTATTTGCAGTTGCAAATCTGATTTTATTACAAATGACATTGTAACGATGACAGCACACTTTAATGGCTCCTTGAAAAATGGAAACTCCAGGAAAAGTTTATTGACTTAGCATTTAAATCCTGACGATTTCCTAGGCACTAACATTTAATATCAAACGAATCGATACGCAGATAGTTATTGACACACAGTTAGAAATACAGGTATCTTATGTTTGTTTGATATTTATACGCTAAGTGTTGGATAATAAAAGCATAAGTAGGGTGTTTAAATGTTGTTTACGTCGAGGTTGATGTTTATATTCGGTTGATATTTAAAGTTATCGTAATTTGACCACTCGTGAAATGTAAAACGACAATCACTTAAATCAGCTAAAACTCCTCTGTTTCTTACTGGGGTTGTTCCCCTACTTTGTCTAGATTTATTAGATGATACCATGATCAATGTTGAAAGAGATACAACATATCATTCTTGACTGTGAAAAACAAAAACATATGGATGTCTGTCCATGCAACGATATAAAATATATATTAGGTTTTACATTCACGCATCCTTTCATAAGATGCAATGGTTATCTTGTACACAACCATACAACTATTGTTATTCATTTAACTATTGAAAATATCCAAATTAATTGGAATCATTTTAAATTGAGTCCAAACAACATATGTTGATAATATTTTCAGCAAATTCGTCCGGTGACACACACGCTCTGAAATAAAGTCTTTACTTAAGCTCGTTAAAATATAATGCTCATTTTTCGGTTTCAGTTTAAATAAACCGAACGTATCAAATAATTGAGAAATAACTAAAGATTCTACATTAAGGTGAATGTCAAGCGCAGCACTAATAACATCTTTGGGCCAAAGCTATGTTCATGAGTCACGCAATGATCCCAAAATACATTACAATGCGCATGTAGCACGGATATACCTTCACGGCTGAAACAAATGCGAAATTGAAAAAAAATCTATAGCACGCCTGGATCAGTCAGCATAATCCTTCCGTCCAATTCCTAACGAAAACAACTGTTCTTAGCAAAAATATTTTTATGAATAAACAAATACTCACTGACTGACAGTTATATCACTCATTTGGAAAGATCGTTTTATAAATATCCTAATTGTTATATAAAACAGTGTGAAGATCACTCATCACTTTCTTTCTGGCAAAAACAGATTGTATATATATCAAACAAATGTGCAACTGAGACTGTTGATACAAATAATGCCGCCAAATCAAAATGCAGACTAAATAGCTATGTGCATGCAAATATACACATGTGCGCGTTTTAAAAACTGGCAAAAAGTATGATACGCTGCAAACATTGTAGAACTAGTAATTTGTGCTTCGATTTATGAAACTTCATCAATTATACAACAATCAGTTTGTTCCAATCTTATCATATTGATAAATTTCAAGGCATTAAAAAGAAGATTATAAGGACCTCCTGAACATGTTCAGGTTTAAACAATATAGTAAATTATGTAGTTTGTTTGCAAGATATGACGAAAACAAATGATGGGTGGGTAAGCCTTGGGTAGGGTTTCAGATTTCCGCCTCTGTTCCAAGAACATATGGGCTTCATTCCCAGCCGGGGTGCCTTCTCATGGCCTGTCAATAGGATACCATTAGTAGTTTATACCAGAAAATGTGGCTTTCATTCCCAACCGGGTAACCTTCTCGTGGCCTGTCAATAGGATACCATTACTAGTTTATACAAGAGAATGTGGCTTTCATTCCCAACCGAGGTACCTTCTCGTGGCCTGTCAATAGGATACCATTAGTAGTTTATACCAGAGAATGTGGGTTTCATTCCTATCCGGGGTACCTTCTCGTGGCCTGTCAATAGAAAATCAGTACTAGTGTTTACAAGATAATGTGGGTTTCATTCCCATCCGGGGTATCTTCTCGTGGTCTGTCAATAGGACACCAGTACTGGTTTATACAAGAGAATGTGGATTTCATTCCCATCTGGGGTACCTTCTCGTGGCCTGTCAACAGGAAACCAGTACTAGTTTATACAAGAGAATGAGGGTTTAATTCCTATCCGGGTAACCTTCTCGTGGTCTGTCAACAGGAAACCAGTACAAGTGTTCACCAGAGAATATGGGTTTCATTCCCATCCGGGGTAGCTTCTCTTGGCCTGTCAATAGAAAACCAGATCTGGTGTATACCAGAGAATATGGGTTTCATTCCTATCCGGGGTACCTTCTCGTGGCTTGATAATAGAAAACCAGTACTGGTCTATACGAGAGAATGTGGATTTTATTCCCATCCGGGGTACCTTTTCGTGGCCTGTCAAAAGGAAACCAGTACTAGTGTATACCGAAGAAAGTGGGTTTCATTCCGATCCGGGGTACCTTCTCGTGGCCTGTCAATAGAAAACCAGTTGTAGTGTATACCAGAGAATGTGGTGTTCATTCCGATCCGGGGTACCTTCTCGTGGACTGTCAATAGAAAACAAGTTCTAGTGTAAACGATAGAATGTGGGTTCCATTCCTATCCGGGGTACCTTCTCGTGGCCTGTCAACAGGAAACCAATACTAGTGTATACCAGAGAATGTGGTGTTCATTCTCATCCGGGGTACCTTCTCGTGGACTGTCAATAGAAAACCAGTTCTAGTGTATACGAGAGAATGTGGGTTCCATTCCTATCTGGGGTACCTTCTCGTGGCCTGTCAATAGGACAACTGTACTAGTGTTTACCAGATAATGTGGTGTTCATTCCCATCCGGGGTACCTTCTCGTGGACTGTCAATAGAAAACAAGTTCTAGTGTATACGAGAGAATGTGGGTTTCATTCCCATCCGGGGTACCTTCTCGTGGCCTGTCAACAGGAAACCAATACTAGTGTATACCAGAGAATGTGGTGTTCATTCTCATCCGGGGTACCTTATCGTGGACTGTCAATAGAAAACCAGTTCTAGTGTATACGAGAGAATGTGGGTTTCATTCCCATCCGGGGTACCTTCTCGTGGCATGTCAGTAGAAAAGCAGTACTAGTGTATACGAGAGAATGTGGGATTTAATCTCATTCGGGGTACCTTCTCGTGGCCTGTCAATTGGAAACCAGTTCTAGTAAATACGAGAAAAGGTGGGTTTCTTCTCGTGGCTTATCAATAGAAAACCAGTACTAGTCTGTATGAGAGACTATGGGTTTCAATTCCATCCGGTGTACCTTCTCGTGGCCTGTCAACCGGAAACCAGTACTAGTGTTTACCAGATAACGTGGGTTTCATTCCCATCCGGGGAACCTTCTCATGGCCTGTCAATAGGACAACTGTACTAGTGTTTACCAGATAATGTGGGTTTCATTCCCATCCAGGGAACCTTCTCGTGGCCTGTCAATAGGATACCAGTACTAGTTTATTCCAGAGAACGTGAGGTACATTCCCATCCAGGGAACTTTCTCGTAGCCTGCCAATAGGACACCTGTACTACTTTATACGACGGAAACAGAAACGACCATAATTCAATTTTTACAAACGAGCTACAGCAAATTTAACAATAAACATAGTCCGGACTGAGGACTCGATTTTATATCAATGCAAACAAATACATATATCACAAATATTATTGACGGCATTGAATGGATTTACCCAAGTTAAACCTATTTCGCTTGATGCATTATCCACTCCTTCAAACCTACACCTCTGTATTTCGATGGATTGTGTCAAAGTTTTGCACGTAATGCCGCCAATCAACGAGATAAGGAACTGTGATATCTGTCAAGTTGTTGCATAGAATTTCTAAATATTTTAGAATAAATCACCACCCTTTTACACAGCCTGCAGAAAGAATTTGCGTTTGGAACATTAGATGCACCTGCTTAATGTCCTGATCTGTAAATCATTTTCGAAATAATGTTTAAAATAAATCCGAAAGTTCACTGACGTTTCCTCTCATTTAAACACGTTGGTGTGATTGTTTTCCATTTTATGTTGAAAAAACAAAATAATATTTGTCATATGACCATATAGTTTATATTCTAAAAATGCCAAGGTTTATATATATACCATTAAAGAATAGGAAAATCCATAGACCCTAGCTAAGAAAAATCCAAGATGATTACTAGTTCCATCTCAAGGACTTTATTCACACTATGACAAACGGAGCCGTTTTGGTCCAAGACAATAGCCATTACTTTTTGGGACATATGATTACATTTATATTTACTTAATTATAAGGTTAATTCTAATGTGTATAAACGTTTTGCCCTCACCAAATACAGCGACATGGTCTTATTGATAAAACATACTGTGTAAAAACAACGAACAAGCCCGTAATAGAAGTTCGTATCAATGTTTTATCCAAGCAAAGCTAAGAAAATCTGTAAGCACACTAAAAATCTCTGCTATTTCAACGGTCTAACAAGCATTATTTATAGCTTATCAGAATTAAGACATGAAATTATATAATTATAGCAGTTCACTGAAAAACAGTGCTTTTTCGAAGAACATATGTAGTCTGAAAACAAATGAAACAGATACATTCGCTGATGGGGCAAACAGTGGTCACTGATGGGTCGAACAGAGGCACAATTGTTGTATATGTATATTTTTGAGTAAATCCAATTTCTTCCTGAGATTAAGTCTGCATTATGAACTTATTTGATGCAGACTATAATCAGAGGATTCCAATTGTGTTATAACATATTAAATAAAGAGACGGTTTACAAACTAAAGTGTCATTGTACTACGTATTCTGAAATATGTTTGTAGGTCAAACGTTTTTGAAGCTAAACGAAAAGTTGATAGCATTAATAGGCTTTACTTAAATTTACTTTGTTTCGGCCGGGGTTTTTTTCATTTTGATCTACAACAGAATACATGTATGTTGTTTTCAATTACTTGTACACATTGCAATCGTTGTTAACATTAACTTGCAAACATAAACTTTCTTGGTTTGACAGAAAAGGGTATTGAGTTTTAGTATTTCTAACAAGATTCGAGTCAGCTGTTTTCAGCCCTATTAGTTTGTTTAATTTAAAAACATGATTGCATCCAAACGTTACTACATTAAAAGAAAGTTAGATTAACGATGCCGCTTATCATGTAGTATCACGTTTAAAAGTTTTATCTTCCTTTTCGTTTATACATTAACTCACATATCGGAAAGGTAAACGAAGGCGAAGCTTAAACGTTCATTTAATAGATGTGATACATTACAACGTTTCATTTACACCGCACGCTAGTTAATGAACGTTGATCTAAACAATATGGAACAAAACTTTACCTCAATTACTATCCCCGTGATGGAAAGCGATAGATTCGTGCTGAAACCCTCATGTATACTTTCAATAACGCGATTTGTGGATGACATAGCTATTACTTTTAACAAATTTCTAAACAATTGGCTCAATATATGTAGGATCTGCCAAGAGTCGTAGTATTTTAAAAATAAAATTATTTCTAGTTCAGGTCAGGGAATCTGTCATTAAGCGAGCATTTGGCGAGTTAACAGATATATTTTCTTGACGAGTTGAACAACATTGTGTGTATTATAACGAAAGGTGTCAGACTCTTTTTATCATATGCCTTTTGCGTTTGAAAATAACGGACACGTTAAGCATGTTTCACCACCTTATGAGGCGAACACCTCAAAGCAATGCGTTTCCCAAGCTATTTGCATAGCAGAAATGTAATACATGGAATAAGTTATAACAAAAACTATAAACGGTTGTTTTAATTCCGTTTAATAGAAGAATGCATGTTGACATAAGAATCACAACATAAGGTACAACATATGAGTCAAATTTGCTTTCTTTAAAATCGTAGTGGCATATTTTATTGTTGACGTTTGTTATTTGTTTATGACATCAATTCCCATACAATCACATAACCGTACGCCTTAAAACATATCTGTTAAGAAATTAAAACGACAGATAGTTTGAATTACTTGAATATTACCCATGAAGCAAATATATGTCCTGATTAAACTGTTTAAAACATGCGGAGCGCTCTTTACTTACCAATAGAAGTAGAACAAATGTATTTAACACATGAAATGTATTAAACAAATCGTAACGGTAATACACCAACATTGGCTCATTTTTTAATATAATTGTACTGCATTTATAGTGACCTTTAACAAAGCAGTAGGACACCTGCAGTAGAGGCCGTAACAGTAGAATAAGAACGTTTATTAAAGCCAAAATTTCTTCTACTCGTATAAGCATTGGCACTTCAGTGTGTGCCAACTTCCTGTATTAAGTTTCCTTGCAGCTAAATATTCATCGAAGGGTTTGGAGTATCAATCTGTTGCCGGATAATGAAAGACAAATATATATTAGGTCACTACCATTATGACCTTAAATGTAAACGGATGATAAAAGTCGAATTTAAAGTTTCATGCTATTTAGATTTGAACAAGAAAGAAAACAAGACACAAGAAGTGTCAGTAAGATTTAAATACCTTCCGCTGTGTGACGTTTTGACAAATTTACATTCTTGAACGCTTCTTTAACACATCGATTTCAATAAGTGTTAATAACTGGCAATAGAGTTTCAAAACAAGTGGTGGTTCGCGTTTTGCAGAGTTATTTATGAGGAAAAGTTCTGTTTTATGGGTAAATGTCATACAATTATCAAATATTTCTAATAATGGCAGGGTAATATGGGTCTGTAGTGGCGGTTATCGTAATATAGTTGGCTCTTGTCTCTATTGTCCTTGGCTGAGGCAGGCATTATGATAATTTTGTCAGATATCTTGCAGATGGCGGAACGAATTGAAAGCGTCTATATAATGCCTTCATTTTATGTGATTGTGTTCTATCTTGGCGATTTACAAGACATGGATCCGGGAGCAGCAAGGCCGCAGGCTTCTGTCAGTATTCGAAATCAATCTTCTATATTAGCTAAGCGTTTAAAGAGTATTTTCGCGAATATTTTAAAATGATGTATTTTATTAAACTGAAACATGATAAAGCACATTCAGAAATGAAAAAAGGCTTGGTTTGTTTGATGAAAAAAAAACATGAAATAGTTGACGGTCGGATTATGAACACTAGTTTTTTTGTATGTGCATATTTATTCATGGTAAAACTGATTACAATTTTTTTTTTGCATTTCACATAATTAGTACGCTGTTGTTATTATGCAAGGAACTATAAGCACACATTTACGCTTAAGTGGTGATGATAATGAGCTCCGCCATTCTCACCCAGAAATAGCTTCATTATATTATATTATGCTGAAAATTTATTAAACGGATGAGGTATTTCAAATATAGGCACAGTTTTTAAGTTATCCATTCCTAAGTGAATGCGTTCTGAATTCAAAAAGCAATACAATAATCGGTCGCTTTACACAACTATTTTAAGCTCAGGTTGGTTATGTAAACACAAATTGTTCTAGTTGACCGAACCGTCTGCTGTCAATTAAGGATATACAACACATTTGAAGACGACAAGGTGAGCGACAGAAAAAAGACTTACAGTTGGCTTCACCAAACGCAAATGGACTCTTACTGTATGATACGATTCAATTTGCACGAGACTAAGGTACGGAAAATTGGACAATTCCTCGAGGGCGAGTTGTTTACAAATAAATGCCAATACCAAGTAATTATTAATATTTATTTATTGGTTGTAACGGATTTGCGACAAATATCCGACTAACAGTCAGCAGGTTTGGAAGTTTGGGGATAGTGAGTTTTACGCCCTTTCTTGGTCGCTGATTAGTGATACAGTAGAACCCCGTTGGCTTGGGCTCGCTTGGGTCGAATTCTACGTTAGCCCGAACTGGATGTTTAGGACCTATTTCTGTATACTGAATGTCAGCATTCCCGTTTGGCTTCATTTTCCGAGGGTCGGGGTATTTTCGACGGTCCCTGGGAGTTCGAGCCAACAGGATTGGACTTTTTCGGTTAGCCAACAAAACTGCACGGCAACCACTGAAGACAAATCCGAAAGCTGATCTCGAAGTGTAGCATATTCTTGGCGACCGGTTTTAAGGCAAGAACATTCTTATCATGGCATGACATCATCGTCGGCAAAAGTGTCTAGGAAAGCAGCGTACACCTAAAGCCGACCAAAGAATATACATTTACAAGAAATCGGACACTAACAACCTATATTTACAGACTCTTACAATTAGGTAGCGATAAAAAGCTATGAAGTCGAGCAATTGTTCCTAGCTCTAGGACTTCAGGTGAATTTCATAAATGTAATATTGCCTCTTCCGGTGGCAGAGGTCAAGCACGTCATCGAACAGTCTCAATCGAACCGGGACTGTTATTTACACTCTTTCCGAATATTTGTAATTCCGATGAATGCTTTCCAAAATAGAATCGAACTGACACAGTCAATAGAAAATAAATCCTTATTTATTACTGTAAAACAAAATAGGGAACATGTTGCACTCGCAACAATTGAATGTTGGCATGTGGCATAATGCTTTTAGGGAAAGTTGCTTATAATAATCCGACAAGCTGATTATAATGTTGAATCATGTTGTCAAATTTTTACTTTAATTTTAAATGACACCATTTCTTCATTAATTCATCGGAACATATGCTCTTCACAATATGATGCATATTATTAATGAGAATGCATTTTGTTACCAGGTCGAACTGGATACTTCTCCCCGTTCAATCAGTAATGGCGTAAATTGCAAAACATGTACATTTGCGAAACATCATCCTTTACAGTAATGTTTTTTTTAAATATGCAATAAATCTGTTAAATTATGATTAACTTGTTCCCTGGATAAAAAACATGTTTTCACGATTTTCCTCGGCTAAAACCACAGACAGAATTTAATTATACTCAAAGAAATATATACTTTTGGGGTAACAAACAGTCTCATAGCTGCGTTTATTATCTAGAAAAATCTTCATTTTAGGATGATAGATAGATATATATCTTTTATTCCTCCAAGTTGGAGAGCAAAACATATATACATATACAGTAGTTTATTACAACAGTGTGTATATGGATAATTGTAATATACAAATATACATAAACAAATGACATAATACAAAAGAATCTGTTACAAATTTAAATGCTTGAAGTGTCATTAATCCGTCATTTTTTTATTATCGTGTAAGAATAATCATTAAGTGGAAACATAGTTGGGAATGAAGAAAAATCACACATTTCCAATTAGTTAAATTCCAACAGGATCAGTTTTTATGATTAAGACTCCTAAATGAAATGGGTCCATGGCGATTATTGTGTGTTCTGTCTTTTGTGATCGTGCGTGTGACATTTTCGTGATGTCTTAGGTACCACATTAATCACACTTTAGTGAAATATTCTTTAAGGATTGTACATTGTGGTGCTTTGTTGTGTACAAATAAATTATTTTTAAGGAGGAAATCATTAAATTTTGCTTTGTAAATGTCACCCATTAACAAAACGTTATTTACAAATAAAAAATAAAGGTCAATCAAAAACAATAATGTGTATACCTTCAAACAGCATCAATACATTAACGATACAACAACACATATATGAAATGTAGTGTATGTCGTACAGTAAGGGAATGCAAACGCTTAACCAATTCTCTCAGTTGGCAAAGCACAACACTCTACAGTTCCTTCTACTAAAGTGATTAAATTAATTATGTGTTGACGGGGTTACCGTCAATTTGTTAGGCAACTTGGCTTGTCTTTGTATTATCCATTGTACTAAAGCTTAACATATGCGTATGTTCATTAATATCAGGCACAGTGCTTTGCGTGCAGATGTCTTGAAATAACGTTCAGAGTTATGGTCACAAGTTAAAAGTTGTCGCAATCGTCACAATCGCTATAATAAAACTTTGGCATTAGTTCTTTTTAAAAACAGGCAACTAACTACACATATAACTTTGCTGAATTGAACGCAACTAGTCCGTTACATGAAACGCAAGTTTAGCTCTAATATATTATATAAAAGGTAAATGCAAAATATCTTACTTGGCCAATAGCAAATATGATTAATAATCATATAACTAAATTGTAACCAGGGCTAGTATTGTCTTAGAAAATACTTCTTGTAACACATCATCAAAATACAAGTTATTTTCATTTTTGTGTCAACATTTCTATTTCAAAAGTAATTCCAATCAAACGTAAACTTCAACCATTAAACCTTGAGTGTTTCATTCTTTATTTCAGACTAAATTCGTGTTAACTACGTTTTGATTGGAACGCCACCTACGTATATAAAACGGACACCTGGTATGAAGTTTTATAAATGGACACAGCTGCCTCACTAAAACAGCTAGGAATGCTCATTGGTCTGTCCTCCCTTTCTATCTATGGAAATTGTAGTAATAGCACCCTTAATATCATCGGTACTCTCTTTAACATGCCCATCATTCTCTTGCGTTTCATTTGTATCACTCTCCAGACAACAAACACTTTTTGACAGGTATCTCGTGAGAGTTACGTCGAAGGGCGTGCTTTTGCTCAAACAGTCGTGTGAATGCCACGATCTAGGCTTTGTAGATTACTCATTCAACACATTGTCAGAATGAGAGATAGTTGAGGAAGAAGGGCAGAGCAAAGGTGCAATGCTGTCACTTTTTGAAACATGTTACATTTCTGTACAACCTTGATGCCCGTTTAATTGTGATTTATCGGATGCATTTGGTTTGTCTTTGTTGCGTATGGCATAAAAATCTGATTCGGTTTTGTCAACATGGTCTTTCTTTCGCAATGAAGAATGTCCAAAACCTAATCCATTCTGAACCACAGGAGGTGAGAGAAATTTTGAATGAATACTGTCGTCACTTTTAGGGAATTTTATAAGTTCAATTCTTTCTTTGGTCAACATATTTATGTCTGATAAACTTCTTGAAACTTCTATGGCTGGTTTCATTCTAAGGTCATCATATCCGTTGAAACTTTTGTCTCTTTTCATTCTGTCTATATCTCTACGCACGGATATGATTTTGCCATTTTTAGTTATAATAGTAGACCCGTTTTTCTGTATAATGGAACTACCCGTCGCGGTTCTGGAAGTGGCCCTGCGGAGTAGCGTATGTGTTGGACTAGAAACATGAATGGTGTAGCGTCTATCAATATATGTTATGCTTGAGTTTTTAGAAGATTTCCGCAGGGAGTGTCGCAGGTTTTTAAACGAGTGGTAAAGAAGCGTTGTTTGCCTCTTTACGATACTCGGCGAATCATCATCCCGTATAGTATCTGAAATTTGAACAATATTCATTGAAATCAAATGTCAATGGCAATGTTTTTAGAATAGAACTGTACCCATTTACTTGGCCACACATATGTGTTGCATTACGGGTACACATGACCCCCAATCGAACTGATTACCGATTTTTTTTTTTTGAAATATTCATACATTCATTTTCGTTCTGAATACAACTATTCTTTTTCTAAATGAAACATTTCCGACTTTGAGCTAAATGTCCGGTGAGGGCCAAACTTGAAATCAAATTTAAAGCTGCTCTTTCTCTTAGATATAAATAGCCTAATGGTATGGTCAGTGCATAAAGCAATTATGTATTAAATCATCAAGCGACTACAATTTGTTTCTGAATCAATGAACTAGATGCGGTTTCTCAGATACCTCGATAAAATACTCTGGCATATACACGAACGCATTGTGAGGTTTGATTTGTCTAAAAGGAGAAATAGTGTAAATTTGAGAGATGCATAAATAACTCTACAAACAAAACAGTTTACTGTACATTTTTTTACAAATTGGTGATTATAATAAAATAAGTGAAACTAGGAAATAGTTAGAAGTTATTTTCCATTCACCGATACCGATACGGGTTATGTGCGTGCAATATATATAGAGAACGTTTGGTTACAAACTATAGTTCATTTTTGCATTCTTTACCAGGTAATAAAGGTCGTTTTTCTGTCTGAAATAGCAGAAAAACAACAACCTATCACCAGTTTAAACTAAATAAAGTTTTAAATAACAAGTATCGAAAATGTTGTTAAAATAATTACTACCGATATTCTGCATCAAATTCAGTTGTATAAGTTACATAAATGGTTAATTGTTGCAGAACGGTACAGTTCATTTAGTAAATGGTAGTCTCATCAGAAACACTCCTTGCATAATAACTAAAAGATCCAGATTAAAATCCAATTACGAATTCCATTCAGTGTGTTTCCATAAAACAAACACCGCAAACAGTCAGCTTGAAACACAGAATGAATTCATATCATAATTTAATTAAATTGTATTGTACAACATATTCGAAATTGTAAAGGCGCAATATTTCGAAAGAGATAATATTTCTAAAACTCTACATTTTCATAAAAATAAGAAATGAACCTCATTTCCAAAACAAAACTTATGACATAAAACTATGTTTATAGGAAACGCTAATTTTCTTTTCTTTAGATATGTATGAAATTAAACATCAACCACCTTGCGCCTTGAACATTAGCAAGAATAAAACGTAACACATCTATCAAAATACCAATACAATAAAATAGCATGCAAACTTGTAATTTAACTTTAAGTTTATATACCCATATATCATGTATACCAAACAGCACCCCCCCCCCCCTTCGAAGTATATGCAGCCTTAATCACACAGCAAGTAAACAAAATATATCAATCCGAATTTTAAGTTGGACACCCTGTATGTCCTTCCTATCAAATGCGTTTCTAGATACTGATTTTATTTTTTTGCACTTTGCAAAACGTTCAAGAAGTTCATTGTCACAAGGTAATGAGAACGACAGACCTTTTGGCCAAATATATGAATCAATTTTCTACTATAATCGAAAGGTGGCCTGTCCTTCCACAGCCAGTATGGAAGTGTCGCTGCCGACAGTGGTTTTCAAGTCAGTGCATAGGGTCTAACCCGTACGGCTGAGAAAAAAATACTAATCACGCGTGTCATAGTATATCTTGTTGATAGGAACTTTGATAAAAAATACATTTCACATTTGAGAGTACATCGTCATCTCAAAAAGTTTAGCGTAATAATTTTCAAATGTATCGATTTGCCATTTAACATAATTAATGGTTCTTGTTCTTGACTGAATGGTTCGGCAGTCATAACTATAAACTAGGCACAGGGAGCGCTTTTAAGCTGGTTTGAACCCACAGTGTAGAACTGACAGTACAACACAAACATTTCTTTTTAATTACGACATAAGTGAAATGTTTGTGTCTAGTCTCTCGTTAAGTCTTTAGCCGTGATACTAGTGCCTTAAAAGCGGGTTTTGGTTACATGTTATGCTAGTGGGCTTGTCTAACCTAAAAGGTGATGGACATTTCAATACATTTAATATTCTGGAAATTATGAACAACATTGATAGGAAACCTTTTACCTAAACTAAAGAACACCATGCATGCAACACTTTGGCATGCACTCAACTGATTTTGGATTTGGAACATGTAAGTCATATACATCATTACACTTAATTATTTTGATACACCTATTGGCATGAATATATAAAAGTGCTCAAGGTGACTAATAAGGAGTTACAAAAAGTGTTCTTTTTATTTTCACTGATTTGGGTTTTTCGGCATGTTCTTGTATTTTCCAAGGCATACAAGGAAAAAGACATTTCATTCTACAATACATAATATACAAAACGATATGTTACAGGGCAAGACGCAACAACATCTTATTATGGCTCACGACCCTTTCCGATAATGTTCGTTTCAAAATTCAGTTAAGTATTAAACAAGATTCAAAGTTTTGCTGATCAGCATCCACCATCACATAAGTGTTTGTTGTTTACAGCGATATGAGAAATGGGGCGAAGCCCAGTTTGACTCAGTTCGACAAATGAAAATCGGTGGTCCCTTTGGTGATGGTATAAAAAGCCTGTCAATGCGTGCTGTACGAATCAAAGGAACTGCCAAACGACCTAATTCGACAAGTAAAGATCTGTGAAACCTCACATTGCATAAAGTTCCTAATTTAAATAATTTTGCGTAAAAACATTTAAATTGCAATGGTTTATTCTTACAATCGATCTTAATTTGACAGAGCATAACAAGAACTTTGAGATAATAAACACGTAAATATTTGTGCAACTCGGTCATGCAAACTTTGAACACGTTTTGGACACGTTGTTAGGAAATAGTTTAATATGGAATGATTCAAGGTTTAAACGCCAAGTAAATTTACATGTTACTGACCGTTCCAAGGCGGTACCTTACAATCCTTGATAAAGACACATATTTTTTTATATTGTATATATGTACTGTGTTGTTTGTGGAGTTTTGTGCTGTTGTTCCATGTTTCTGGTTTGTGACTGTTTGTTTTTGTGTTCTTTGTCTTTGGCGTTTACCCTGTGCCATTAAACGGAGTTTATCTTTTAACTTTCGGCTACTGAGCTTGTTTCTGTAGTTTTTCAGATAGATATTGATACAAGGAGTGCATTTAAAAAAATAAATATTTACACTACGTTAGAGCACTTAAATGGTTAATATTGATCGCTGCTATGTCATACCTTGCTTGATAGCAGGTTGCAAGATGTTTTATATCTAGCTTTTTCTACTTGCTTTTCGAGTATAATCAAACCAAGAATAAATATTGGTTGTGACATTACAGGAAAACATAATTATACAATTTTACAATAATTTATTTATAGCTAATTTCTCAAAAAACATTTCAAGTAATAATACCTGTTCATTTACGCAAAGGATCTTAACAATATTTATATGAAAAAAAAACTACAGAAGCAAGTCCCGTAGTTGAAATTTTAAACATAAACCCCCTTTCAAGCTTACAATGAATATTGAAAGATCAACTATGACTATGTCTGAGGAGTGCACAAATAAGTCACGTCGGAAATTTGCTCAAGTACTGTTTCCTTCGTGTTACATGAATATTGTAACGTACCATCTTCATAAAACTACACACCAGACACTGAATTAATAGTAATTTAGTCGAGGCAAAATGTTTGGTTGAATACTAAAACTAAAATGAAGGTAAACTGATAATTCAGGAGTTGACTAACGAAATATGGTCGTACGAATTGCATAGTTGCATTTTGTGAACAAATGTGGACAAATGTTCTGATTGTACGGTGTCCATTTATAGATACATTGATAACTTATTGGAGCACATAAAGGACTTCTTTGCCTTTTCTCACACAATAGTTGGATATTGATCAGCAACATAATGCTTGACCAACACAACAAGTGGACTTTAATACGCAGGTAAATGCAATTAAAACTAAACAATAAGCGCAGACATTTACCTGAATGAGCAGGTGAGGGGCGTTTAGTATTGGTAAGCATTTCGAAACACACTAAAGAAAGAAAACAAAACACATCTGTATAATAACTGAGAACGACAAATAAAAAAATGTATACGAAGATAAAACAATGAACAAATAGTTAAGCAGCTATTATTGTTTAAAATTTACAAATATACAGGATAGTGGTAGGGAACATCTTGAAAAAGATAACACTTAAAGACAAAGAAGCATTTTAACATTCAAATAAAATAACGATTATATTTATATGTAAACACAACATTTGAGATTTAACTATAAAACAATTATTGAATGAATTTAATAAAAAACACAATGGAAGCGTGCAGGGTTTGGTTTTATAGCGAATGATGAAAGCAGAATGTGAATACTGTTATTGTATGTCCTGAACATAATCTCTCAAAGATCAAAACATGTTTTTAATGATCTAAATTTAACTTATCCATCAAAACAGTTTTGGTTTGTAATTTGCAAAGTTGGAAAAACAGCTAGTGTTGCATTTTCTCTCATTCAATTTTGAAAAGATATAAATCGACTCTTTTTCGCAGTTACATCTAAACTGAATGAATATGTATGCAAATTCAAAACATTAAATTGTGGAATGTTCTGGGTTCTAGACATTTTATGACAGTCACATGAATAATTTTATTCAACTCAGAATATAAATACTATGCTGCAAGTTTATGTCCTAAACAAAATTTCACGACGATAAAAAACAAACATTTTAGAAGATCTAAAATTGAATCATAAACCAATTGTTGTTTGTATGAAAGAAAATCTGCAAAATCTGCTTGGGTTGCATTTGCTTTCTTTTAGTTTTGGAAATATATAAATCAACTCTTTTTCGTATAAATGTTTCACCTAGATGAATTCGTTACTTTGTCTGCACATTTATAACAAAACACGTTGAGCTGACTTGATATCAACACTCGCATGTCTTAAGAATTGTAAGGAAAGGAGTTACACATTACTTTGGCGAACTTATACATACCATCACTGACGACGAAGTTACTTTGTTGACAAAGGATCTGCTTGTACCCCTCTCTGAACGTGTTGCTTCTCCAGCAATAGATTATTGGATTGCATCCAGAGTTCATATACATGAAACAGTACGCCTGCAATGATATCATGAATATGGAAATGCGCTAAGATACAAACTACTTGTTTGTACAAAATGAAACAGTTTGCCTGATCATCTGTTGTAGAAATATGACATATGTAGAAGAATAAAGTTTACATGCGTTAAATGGACATAACATGAACAAAGTTATACGTTGAACGCTACCGCGTCCACACAGGAATCTCATTTCTGTTATTGATGTTGAGGAAATGAGATACAGCTCGAGTAAGAAGGCTTATGGGACTATATGTCATATATTTACAATTAAAAAGATGCAATGTCATAAACGTACAAGTGGATTAGTCCACACAGGAATCTCGTTTTTGTTTTTGATGTTTGAAACATAGCTCGAGTAGACGGCATAGGGAATCCAGCAGATGAAGAAACACGCAAGGATCATAAACAGCGTCTTTGTAACCTGGATCTGCTGACCTTTGTGAAAAACATTATATGCAAAATTAAACCGTGTTCTTAATCATGTGAGAGACAAAGGCAATTTACAGTAGACTTTTTAGATATTAATTAAACTGTCCAAAATGCGAGTATTGCTTTCTAGAAGAAATGCTTGTAAGCGAGGTAAGCTTTCTGTACATTTAACAACGCATTGTAACTAATGTTGATCTTTCCAAAATGTTAAAATAGCATATGAATTTGATCAAGAAGAATATTATTTTAATAAGACCTGACTCGAATATTCATAGTTTGATTTACATATTCAATGCTTAATGGATAGTTTTACACTTTCTTTAACTCTCAGCTAAGAAATAGAAGGACCTCTACATGTGAATGTCTAACTGTCTGGTAATTGATATTGTAATTTCTTTGTAACGTTTCCATCATACGTAATGCTTTATATATAGATATTCAAATAGCTGAGACAATAAATAAACGAGTAAGTATTTTTCAGTAATACATTTATTTGAATCTCTCTTTAACTCTCAATATATCTATTACATGATAATATCCCTGAACAAAATGTCGGCCTTATTGATTTGATTCAGGACAGTGTGTGAGCCAGCCAGGGAAGACATTGTTTTATTTCGAAGTTCATTGGGATATTTGCATTACATAATCTTATAATTAATTGTGAAAATCATTTTGCAGATAACAACAAACTCGACTTTAATATAAACTATTTCTAAGGTCGATTGTAACAAAACCGTTGAATTTTAGATTGAAAATCTGCTAGCGTATAACTGGTTATTTACACAGGAAACTGATTCCGGTTCAGGAAAAACACATAAATATACAAGAAACGCATTTATCTATCACCGCAGATTACTTAGCGATATTTTGTAAAGAAAAAATACCTAATATATGATCCGAGTGCAGCGTTGTATTCTGACGGAGTCGTATCGCGTGTTTCCTGAGCTCCCAGTACATTCGCGCGTACGCAAACAACATCACCGCCAATGGGATAACGATATTTGACCCGGTAATTATCACATGATGAAGGTAGTGTATTTTGGTCTTCGGATATTTAGGTCCACATTGCATTGCCCCCGGCTTTATTTCGACTTGACTTAGAATAAATAACGTCAAAACAGCACAGGTTATTGACCACAACCAGGCTGTCAGACACATTATAAGGATTTTCCAATGATTTAGAATTCGGCTTAAAGGTCTAGTGATAGAGACGTACTTGTGTATACTTATATACATCATTGTATGGATGGACGTTATCAAACAAACACTATTGAAAAAGCCATTCACATTGCACATTGTGTCGCCGAATATCCACCTGTCTTTAATTAAAGTTGTTAGCGAGAACGGGGCTAAAAGTAATCCCGTTAGGAAGTCGGCAATAGCTAAGTTTACCAGAAACATGTTCGTGCGAGTTTGCATCCCTTTATGGCGTAAAACGACAATGATCACCAATAAATTCCCAATTAGTGAAAACATCATAGAGATAGTGAGCCAAGTGCCAAATATCGCCTTTTCAAGTGTGTTCCATGGCCGAAGGAAAATTCCCGCATCCACCACCGAGCCATTGAACACGACGGATGTGTCTGTGATATTTAGAGGCATGATGAAGTGTGATCGTCGATGAGCGTTATTTATACAATTTCACGGGCAATGTTGATTGTCTAATGCATGTCCAATTTTCAGGGCTAGGCTACATCGACCTGAAAGCAGACAAATAAATTGGATTAAATGACTTTATCGGCATAAATCGATACCATTCCTTTATATATAAAAAAACATTGTTAAGAAGAAAAATCATATTTCGATGCTTTGGCTCGCTTTATATCACGTCCGGGTGACATTGAAATTGTTTGAAGGTCAAACTGATTTTTGTTTAATTTTTATTAGATCAAACCACACACAAAATTACACAAAAACACTCCAGATGTTCGGCACAAATTCAGGAACTTTACAATGAATCTATGATATTTGATATTTCGCAAAATGGTATTTAAGAGTATACCATAGGCAGAAAGGGTTTTTGATTTTTAGACATGGCATTGTTTAGATGGATTTTTTTGAAGAAATGTTTCCTTTCATTCTGATAATGGAGTTTCTGGACTTCTCGTTATGTCTTTCATCCAAATATGACGAATTGTGTTAACACTTTCTTTTATCTTATAGTCATAAGCTTAAAGATTGACAAACCAAACTATTTTGGAAATGTCTAATGTTAATTTGAACACAGGTAAATTTAGTTCATGTGAATGAATTACTAACGTGTGCCTTAAAACTGTTTGTAACGCCTATTCGCAATCGGTATATAGTGACCCGCTTGCCAACCGAAATTGAAACAAAACAGTGTCATAATGCTGCGCTCTTTTATATCCATCTCGTATATCCCAGTTGTTTGATTTTATTAAATTTTTGCAGATTCGTGTTATCTTATAACCGTTTTTGGCTCGCTTGGAATGTTTCAGAGTGTGACATCTTTTTCTTTCAAAATTTTACTTAGGGTAATAATTTGGAAATACATGTAGTGTTTTAATTTTCATAATATTGTTTTTGTTTGTTCCCAGTTTTAGTACAATGATGTTTTTCATTATGAAACTCTTTGATCACACATTGTTTAACCTTTTATTTGCTAAGGCAAACAATAACTGCATCATAACTTTGAAAATGTTTTGCATTGGATACTCTTAATTGTTTTTCTTCGTCTGCAGATAGAGTCGGCATCAGTAATCATGGTAGTACTTGGGGTTTACCTTTTAGTTTATTATTAATTGTTTTATTATTAAGTTTCCTCAAGTTAATGCATAGTTGGATAAGATTTACCATTTACGTTTTTACTTTATTCGGGATTGATGGGATAAGAGTGAGGTTGTGCCCACCAACTGGTTTAAACCCCAGTAACTTTACATTACTGACCGTTCCAAGACGCTACTTAACAATGCTAGATTTGTTATATAATATATATGTACTGTGTTGTTAAACGGGGTTTATGTTTAAGCTTTCGTCTACTGAGCTTGTTTCTGTAGTTTTTCATATAAATGTTAAACGTAATTTGTAGCTTAAAATATTACCTCAAGACAAAATGACAAACAAAAAAAGTTTAAAACATACTTTTTCAACACCTCATTCTGTGCCTGAGTACTTTTTTTTAAATCAATACTTAGGTTGATCACGAATATACGCAATATTACTTAAATTGTAATCTATTCTGCTCCAAAATTCGACTATCTGAATTGTAAATCAAAATTTAATCAGTCATAAGTTTAGCAGACATGAAAGTAGAGCAGTGCTAAGATCCCCATAGACAGAAATCTTGATACAATATGCCGCGTTATGCCGATGCCAAGTGATAACTTGCTGTACAGGGGATACACGTTTCTGTTTTGGTAAAGACTGTATTGAACAAACGAAAAAATCATATCTTTGTTTTGTAGTAAGGTTAAATGATATGTTCATTGCCATATGCGGCTGATACTGCAAGCTCTAGTCAGCATTGCTCGTAGATTTCACACATATATTGTGACATATCATGGTTATATCTTTCCACAGGCGTACAATACATCGTAAGACATATTCATAGTCAGCAAAAGTTCCGAAAATATAATGACTGCAATATGAATGGACATAGTCCCTGAAATACGCTCTTATTACAGTTATAGAGTTATTCGGTAAACGGCATAGAATTGTTTAGTTTTTTCTGGACAGGCCATTTTCATTGAATAGGCAAAGATGTCAACATCAAGACATACTGTACGAAGTTGATGCACTAAGATCGAACTTTTTTTAATTGTTTCTACAAAACAACATTGGCGGTATTGTTGAGTGGGTAACACATCTATTGCCTTTTTAAAAAAAACAACATACGACAGAGACATTAGTCATCTGAGACAGTCGTAGTTGACTTCCGTGACGGCCAATTTCCTTTATTGTTAAGTTACTTCAAATTTACCAGAATGTCGATATTTACAATCTTCTATCACAAAATCAACATCATAAATACTTAACTGCTAGCATATTAACCATTATACAGAACCGTTGCTTTCTGTATTTAGAATTATTTGCACAATCCGATCTCCACTGTGAGACGCCACTGTTCGTATCAATTGCGAATACCCCATTATTTTTATGACAATCAGGACATTCATGTGACAATCGATTTCATTATAATATTCCTGAGGGAAAGTTTCCAAACGTGATCTGCTCGTTTAATGAGTTCACTAAGTAGAATATTGTGAAATGTTATGTAATGATAAGAATTTCGTTTGTTTTTCCCTCACGTTTTGTATAATGGTCCCGATAGGATTAAATAGAGGGCTTGTACCTGTATTTGCACTTCGAGAAGATATCCGTTTGGGTTAAGGATTAATCTGAAGAAATCATGGGAAATTGTCATGGACTTTGACTTTGGATCTACTACCCGAGATTGCCTCATGCCTAAATGAATATTTTATAAAAGAATTTCAATAATTTTGTTTTAGACAAATGAATTCGCTGTGATTTGTTGAATTATGTGGTCCTTACTTCCCCTTTGATGTAAGAATTGATGCCGGTAGCCATAAAGCAATTGGTAACACATGACTTAAATCCTGATGTATGCATCTATAATAAGGGCATCAATATGTTAGATTTACATGATCATGCTAATATTGCGAACACATAAATTACTTTACTTCCGAGGAAATATTTCTTATATCAAAAAATGACATTCGGTTTTCGAATCTTATGCTATATAATTTACAATATTTCACAATGCTTCTTAACTAAGTGAAATGGTCGAGATAACTAGGATATAGGCTAGAAAACTAGGTTAGTGTATAATGCTTTGTAGTTCCCAACGTATTATTGGAATGTTTTGAGGTTTAACGAAAACCTCTTTGACACTTTATTCAGGCATTAATGTGCATTTGTGATTTGCAAATTAACTGTCGTTTTTGTTTATAATTCTCTGCTATTCAGATTTGTACAACCATTACAATAACTACACATACGTTTTTATAGCATTCAAAAGTCACCGTGTTATCAAACAAATCTTCTAAATGAGTGGGAAACGAATGAATGGTCTAATTTTCCTTCTGCTCATATGTGTATAGTTCCCTTATTATACGTTTTCGAGATTCTAGAGTGCCATATTCATTCTCTAATTATTTCAGCACATTTCTTAAATAAAGTCCTATAACTTATCTCCTAAGGAATCTCCCGCTCCGCATTTAAAGCACATAATATATGTAGTAGTATCTGGTCCGGACCTTTCAATGACCCCGATAAACTCTTTCCTATCCTCTGATTTTGCTTTGTCTCCAAATGCTTTCATTTATTTCACCGTACCATTTGCATCACCAACTTTGGGCTTTATGCCTCACAAAGGCAATGGCTGCAACATTTTAACCTTATCATCAGTTACTGCAAACCAATTTGATTCAATCAACTTTTCAGCCTTAGAGTATGCGCTTTACTTGGACTCTGCCATAATTTCTTATTACCAAATGACCCTAATAACAAATCACAATGATCTATGTATATATTAACCTGAATGCAGGTAAATAAAATGTAAATAATATAATATCTCAAGGGGCAATTTCCCTAAACAGCCGTAACAGAAATGTTTTACCAGCAGAAAACCCAAGATTTTAAATTATCCAATTATAACAATAGCTCATTCATCATCTTAGTATCAGTAATTATACCCGGCGCAAAATGTTCAAATTTAATTCAGGCAAAATATCACCCGAATACCATCTAATATGTGTTGTATTACATAAATAAGAGTTGAAGGAAATTTAACTCCAACAGAAAAAAGTGAAATTAAAAAATGAAATGATAATTAAATATCACGAATTAAAATGCTGAACTATCAAACCATTTGCATAATGATGATTGGATTTGAACTAATTTAGTAATCTATTTTATTTCATTTCATTAACCTCTTGTATAAAACACTAGTAATTCTACCTGATCTCATGCTAAATGATATAAATAAAGTGATTTGTAATTCAAGATAGCGGCATATCCATGTTGACTATTTTGTAAGAAGTATGAGAGAGGAAGTTGCTGTCTTATTACTTAGTAAAACAATACCTTCACCATTAAGCATTCACCCTTTAAATGAAAATAAATTATTTACCATGAAAGTGTTTTTCTTTTCATTCACGCTACAATATCTCACATCAGAATATCGACATGTTCAAGTATTGCAGTAAACGTCTGATAAAAACAGTAACAAATGGGCTTTTAAAAGAAGAAATGGCAACTGCAATGTTTGAATACAGTTTAAACAAAGGTACTTACAAGCTGTTGTTTAGGAAAAGCGTTATTATGGCCACTTGGTAGAAAGTCACTACATAACACAATATTCCGAGTACACTATGCATTACTAAAATATGTTCCCCTGGTTCCTTTTCCAAGTCGATCTCAATTCTATTTATTGTAGTCAAGGTATCAGAGTAGTAAAAAATACGAAGAACTCTTAAAATACAGAAATAATAATCATAAGCATAATATAAAGAAATAATAACTAAGTAATTCACATCAATAAATATTACTAATAAGGTAATAAATTCTTAATTGAATATAAATCATAACAACTTATTGAATATTTAAGATGAGACAATCTAGTGGCCGTAATCAATGCTAAAACACAAAGCAAACACATAAATCACATAAAACACAAATCTAACACGACAACAACAATTTTTACGTACCGATTGTGGAATAAGAAGAATATCACGAACACTATGCTGCTTTCTGCATCTATCGCACTGTGCCCGTGTTTGTCTGGTTGTAAAAAAAGAAGGTGGTACGTGCCCAGCAGAATGTATTATCTTCATGCATAGAGCTGGGTCTTGCCATGAGTGTCCTTGGCAGAAGGTGGCGTTATGATGATGTTGTCAGATATTTTGCAGATGGCGGAACTAACCCAATACTTTCTGCTGTCTTTGTATATGTTTTAGTTCAATCTTGGCGATCTTCAAGCAATGGATCCGGGTGCAGTGAGGTCGCAGGCGCCATTATCATTAGATCACAAAATGAACACAATCGCGTTTGTGCTGGTGCACATTTGATCAACTGCTCCACCCCGATGAACGTTGTAAATAAAATGTGTATGCACGTTATATTTTGCAGCGCAAGTTCATCCACGCCGTCTCTTGCTTTATCGATTCAGCGCCGATTATGGAGAATAGTCGGTAGAAAGGTGTGAAACCGCCATCTGGAACAGTTTCAATCGAAAGTTTTCCTTTTTAAAAAAAAAGAAAACAAGATGAGAAAGCAACGTAATGCAAAAAGGCTTGAAATGATATATGTCAATTGCAAAAATGGTCGAGGTTTGGATCATAATAATATTTAGGTTATACTTTATGTTTATTTATCGCATTGTTAATAACGTTAAACTCAGTACTTTTCTTATTTTATTTTATGTACGCAAAGCAATTATGCAAAACACTATTGGCATATGTTCGGGATGGAGTGGTTTTGATTTTAAATGAGCTCCGCCTTAAATCACCCAGAAATAACATTCATTAAATACTCTCATAGCTTTGTAGTAAACATATGTTCGGGGTTTATCCTTTTCTATAAAATTACGCTGAAAATGAAATAATATTCATTGAAATAGTTGTTCCGAATATATGTGTGGGAACTGTTTGTAAGTGACAATAATCGGTCGCTCTGCACATCTTATATGAGTTCAGGTGTCTGACGTAGGCACCATTTGTCTTTAGTTGACCGTACCGTCAGCTGTCAATTAGGAATACACAACGCATTTGTAGACGAAAAAGCGATCAACAAAAAAGTACAGTTTTGCGGTGTAAAAGACAAATGGACTAAGTAATTATTTTATTAGATCTAAACCTTGTTTCCGCGATATATATCCAACACGTATTTTTCTGGTTTCTATTGGACAGAAAATATATCATTTCGCATGTTTGTTAACAATTAATTGGCAAAATTAATTGCTAAGTTCATATCATATGCAATTCATACGTTAATTTCTCATTTTATATTAATGATAAAGATTTATTTTCATACGGTAGTACATTTTTCCATCTTCTTCTTAAGGTGATAGCGTTGTATTTCGTCTTGATTTCGTGAAAACAAAATGTTTAAGCGTTCGGTACGTGATGTGTTGAACTGGAAATGACGCCATTACCTTATAAAAGAAAGCACGATTTTTCCCTGATAAAAACATAAGCGGATCATAATTATTCTCAAAGAAGTAAAAACTGTTAAAAGTAACAAACTTATAGCTACGTTTATCATTTCGAAGAACCTTCATTTTTGGTTGAGCTTTTTCTTCGATGACCTATATATATTGTTTGGGCGTTAACATATGTTAATATAAATATATATATAGACGAAAACAAAATAAACTCTATAAACATGATACAAAATAATCATTGCATTTCGGGAAACAGCGATGAAACAGCCCAGTAGATTAATTTCAACTGGTCTCATGATCATCGTCGTTTACTTAAATTGTCAAAGTTTCTTATGCGCACTTTTTTTGCATTTAATTGCTGTGAAATGATTTTTTTTTGCCATCACAAAAGTGAAAAACGTCCGGAAAATGATAATATGAACGTGTTTCCGTCTGCGATGTCAATACAGATTAAAAAATTATTAAAAATTGAAAATGTTATTTTGGGTCCATAATTTCGTGTTTTTTTCTAAAATTGTGTTAAATTAACCATAACAGTGTGTGTAAACCATGTGATGAGTGACGTCATAAATGCTATGACGAACGGCAATATTTTGCTTCGCATAAGGTCGAAAACCAAAGGTAACTTTTTATTTTAATTTATACGTAGCATTTATCTAAACTCGCTTCGATTCTTCCTTAATTCAATGCTTGTAAAACAAAACTATTTTTATATTTGGAAACATCAAAGAAAATGTTGATTTGCAAAATATGATACACACGCATTCAAAACATTAAAAACAATAAGAATATAGAAAAGGCCGTTTGACGGAGCACTGTCAAAAAGTGAATTCTGAACAAGTTTGTCGAAGTGTTTAGAAAAACTAAACCGAAAATCAAACTCTGGATAAATACCGGATGAAGGGCACTGTAAGCGGCGTAGACTGCGCTATGTTTCATAAGAAATGACCACTACCGTGTTGTCAACAGTTACATTCTCATAGATTCAGGATGTTTAAAAGTACGACTAAGATCCTTTAATGAAATGGGCTCATGTCAAATGTTCTGTGATCTGTCTTGAATGTGTGATTTTACTTTTGCATTTTTCGTGGTAACCTATATACCACATTAACCACATTTTAGTGATATTTGCTGTAATGTTCCCCGAAATTGAAATGCTTCTTTCTATACGGCATAATTGTATCCATATAGAAAGAGGCAATTACATATTTGGGTACATTTTAGCCCAACCAAGTGTTTTTTGCATGCTTGTTCAAAGGTATATCGAACAAAGCAAAAAAAATCCTAAACGTATTGCCTAACGGTTTTTATCATTTTAAACATAATGACACGTGACTAAAAACATGCATTAACCCTTTGTTCGTTTGGCATTAAAATATTCAAATATGAAAACTACGCTTCATTATTTACTTACCTGGTTTTCCTGCATATCTATCTTGTGTCGACCAATACACTTAATTTGTAGAGTAAGAGCCGTATACAAAATGTCATATCATCAATGGGAATAAAGGACCACATGATTCATCATATTATTGAAATTTGATTTGTTTTCAATTATTTTTAGAAAATCCTTCATAAAATACTCATCAAAGCATTGGGGAATTTCTGGCATTGTATCCTACAAACGGGATATAAGTGAAATGCAATTTACAGATACAATGTTACAATGACAACTAAAGGGACAAGCCCAGAAGTCGAAAAAAATTTATTTTTTCAAAAATAAATCCAGATAAGAGATAGCAAAGAATGTATCAATGCATGGCATCGAGTATATAATACAAAAAATCAATCAAAAAATACAAAAAGGGGACAAACCAAATGACTCCCTTATCATAACATAACTTAAAATAGCATAACAAGCGAGACCCTAAATATGTCATAACGTTTACAGAACAAAAGAAATCCTTAAAAGCTACATAACATATAACAAAATCCTCATTCATCTCATTATAAGGGCAGAAAAGTTCTCTGTGACCTAGTATAAATAGCTGGATTTCAGCTTTTTTCTTGTATATATATTTTTTTTTCGTTTGATTTCATTTCCGACCATATCTTTAAAGGATAAATATTATGGTTTCCGCGGTCAGTGATAAAATATCTCGTAATATATTTTCTCATAGCAAAGGAAATAAAAAAGGTAATACGCAAGTATATAGCACTTTTCCTGTAGAATAATATAATGAAATCGTTCTTAAACATGTATGTTCTAAAAGTAACTAAGAGTATTCGCCATTGCTACAAACATTGACGATCGGTTCATGCAAATGAATGTTAATACCAACAGAATCGTTGACAGATGGTGAAAGTATTTAAGAAGTGTTAATGTTGATAAAAGCTTGCAGATATTAACTTGCTGGTAAACTGTGTTATACATATTACAGACCGAATTTCACTTCTGTTATCATAGGAAGTGGAATGAAAATAAACGAATTTAGCAGTCATGGAAGACAATAACGACTGTGCAAAATGATTCACTAACCTGCTGTATGTTTAAAAAAAATGGCATAAGATGTTTCACCCAAACACTCAATACCGCCAATGATGATTGTTGTTACAATTAAATTTTGTTTTCATAGCACATCATCTTCGTTCAGCATCTGATAAAGATTAAAGTGGTCTTGGTGTTGACATATTTGCCTTTTCAAAGTATGCTCAGAGAAAACTCACTTTTGACTCTTTCAGGAGCTATATATTTCTGTTCTAATATTTTCCGATCTTTCGGCATTGATCAGAATATCAATATGTCATATGATGTATTATACGCTTTACGGAAGAAATATTCAGGAAACGTCACCAACTAAGAGTAAAATGTACGAACAATCTACTTAGAGCTGACAGAATCATCCGCATATGGCAAGTTCCATGCTAACATGTCATCTAACCTTTTTTCAGAACGTAGCTATGATTTATTTTTTTGTTCATTACGACCTTAACCATTACAAAAACGTATGTTCCCTGTATGAAACAAATTAAAGCATATGTTACGGAGATGTCAGTTTTTGGGGTTCTTTCTAAGGCTCTATTTCATGTGTGCTGAAGTCTTCATACTAAGTATTGATTTACCATTCGGATTTTGGAGCACACTATTTTATCTAGCATTTAAGTTTTATAGTTTATGATCAACTAAAGCATTGATATGAAATATAAACATTATACCTATCCATACATACTTAGGAATGGACACATGAAAGGTTTTTAAATTGTGTTCGGTTGACATTTTGTCATATTACGTTAAAGAAAGATAAACCGGTCGCGATGTTATGACATCACTATGTTATTGTTTCACTTTCGTGAGGGCAGCAGTTTATTATTCACCGGTTAACAAAAGGCGTTAGGAATATACTTAAGGATACACTCAATGTATTGTGCAAAACTTTGTTCAAAGTGCAAGTAGACATTTTACATAAAAAAGCTAACATTTTTAAAAAGTTTGTTTATCAATCTTTAATCATATGCCTGATATGATTTATAACAAGTATTGAAACCTAACACAATCCCTTATATGACAATAGAAGACAGATCGACAAAAACGAGAATGTAAAAAAACCCATCAAAACAAGGTCATGTTTAAAAAAGTAACTTATACTCGTTTGCCTATGATATAATCACAAATACCATTTCGCAAAATATCAAGAAGATAAGATTATTGTGGAGTGTCTGGATCTGTGCCGAAGATCTGGAATGTTTGGGTGTAATGTTATGCGATAGAACTTTAAAGCAGTTAAACAAAAATCAGTGCACAAATTGCACAACTAATAATGTAATTAATATTTTTATTTTCAGATCGATGTAGCCTGCCCCTGACAAAATCGCATGCAAGAGATAATCAACATGGCCCGTGCAATGGCAAACTTGACGCTCATCGACACTTCATCCATCATGCCTCTTAACCTTCCAGACACATCCGTCATGTTCAATATGTCAAAGGGTGATGCGGACCTTTGACCATGGAACACTCTTGAAAAAGTCATTTTTGCCACATTTTTACTATCTCTATGATGTCTTCCCTAGTTGGGAATAAATTTGAGATCAGTGTCGTTTTACGCTATAAAGGGATGCAAAATAGTGCGCACATATTTCTGGTAAATAAAGCAATTGCAAACTTCCTAACATAATTCCCTTTAGCTCCTTTCTCGCCCCACGACTTTGAAAAAGATATTCGGCGAAACAATATGCAATGTGCATAGCTCGTTTAACAGCGTTTGTTTGATTTCGTTAATCCATTCAATGATGCTCATAAGTTATTTACACAAGTATGTTTCCATCAATATAGCTGTAGCCGAATCTTTAATCATTGGAAAATCCGTATAATGTGTCTGGCAGCCTTGTTGAGGTCAATAACATGTGCTCTTCTGACGCTTTCATTCTACGTCCCGTCGAAGAAAAACGGGGCAATGCAATGTGGACCTGTATATCCGATAACCAAAATCCACTACCTTCATCATGTGATTATTACCGGGTCAAATATCGTTATCCCGTTGGCGCGGATGTTGTTTGCGTACGCGCGAATGTATTTGGAATTCAGGAAATATGCGATACGACTCCGTCAGAATACGAGGCTGCCGTCGGACTAGTGCTGTTATTTGAATGAGTGTCTGCTATTATTGTTGTGTCCGTGAACCAGAATCAGTATTATATGTTGTCAATGTAGCACACGCATGTCTTATGTATTGTATCTTATTGGGCGTTTTTGACATAATCGGTGCTTTTTAATCGACTTTAGTGATAGTTTCTTTGGAGATTGTCGTTGTCTGCAATTTGATTTCGATCCATTTTCAGATCAGAATATGTAAAGCAAATATTCCGATGATAGTTGAAACAATGTAATCCATTCAATATAGTTGAGATCTGTACGGAATAAAACGGACAGTACCGATATTTCGTCCAGCGATATTATTTATTATAGCTAAAGAAGATATATTGAGGGGCATTGTAATAAATGTATAACTGAACAATACTTACTCGCTCATTTATTTTCTCAGACATATGACAATGTGATTAAAAAGCATTACGTATCATACATGTAGAAACGTTTTAAATATTAACAATAACACTTGCTAGCCCTTTATACCTTCACAAACATCTCATGTGTAATCTTATTCCAAAAGTTTCTAATGTCAAACAGCAAAATATATTGTTTAATGGAACTTGTATTGCTGTTAAAGCAAGGGTAAAACTATCCATTTAGTTTGAAATAAGTAGATCAAACCATGAATGGTCTTGTCCGGTCGTATTAGAATTATTTTCTTCGTTATAAAATTCACCTGCTCTATCAACAATTTGGATAGATCAACTTTAGTCAGAAAGCCCTGGTAAATGTGAAGAAAGCTTCCCTCGCTTACAAGATTATCTTTTAGAAGGCATCACTCGCATTGTTCACCGTTTAATTAAGACCAACATTAAAGGCCTTCTGAACTCACCCTTTTGTAAATTGCTTTCGCTACTCAATTGATTCAGATCCAATTTAGGACACTGTTTAATGTTGTACTGCTTCTCTTTACCCAGGTCAGCAGAATTGTGCCTATAATGTTTTTCATCAAGGTCAGCAGATCCAGGTGACAAAGACTGTTTATGGTCCTTGTGCGTTTCTTCATATGTTGGATACCCTAAGCACGTCTACCGGAGCTATGTTTCACACCCAAGACAATAACGAGATTCCTGTGTGGACTTACCCGCTCGTACTTATATGCATATTTTGAAGAACAAACATACGACATATAGTCCAATAAATCGTCCACAAAATCTGTATATTGTTTTCACCATCACTAATACACATAATTCGTTATTTTACTTTTTAATAAAACAAAATTAAACATTTTAAACATTAAAATAGTATCATCGTGGGTTTGTTCCCGTGCCTTTCTCCGGGTTGTTCTGTAGCGGTTCGAGTGAGCCATTCGGCGACCGAATCTGATGAGACTAACAATTTTGAATGATATTCAGGTTGTGTTAACCAGCAATTATATACTCACTACATCACCCAAATGAATCACCCATTTTTGACATCGATGATTGTAACATGCGCAGACTCAATGTCATTATCTAACAAGCGCTAATTGTGCTCCATTGTCATCTCAAACCAATGCCCGAGTGCATTTGCAGTTTGGCGTGAAAAACTATGAGATGATTGAGTTCGAAGTAAGGATTGATAAATAGGTGTGAAATACCAAGTCGGGACCGTTATTTGTACTTCGATATAGCGATTATTTCCGACAGCGATTTCGGATTAAAGATTAAGAATTTAGTTAAACAAAGAAGGAATAAAATCGGGACCGAAATATAATTTCGAAATAACGATAATTTCGGATAAATTATGTTCGAATAGCGGTGTTCAACTGTATAAGGCACGAGATTCCAGAAAGGACACGGTATCATTTACCTGTAACAGTGCTAATGTTTTTTTTTAAAGTGACTCGTGCAAACATCACAGTTTATTGTTATAAATGTTCAGACTAATTTAGCGTATTCATTCAGTTCAAACATTTGGTACGAAATTAATAAGGTTTATATATTCTCAAAACTGAGCGAAAGAAAATACAACACTAGCTTTTTTAACAACTTTTCAAATAACAAACCGTAAGTGTTTGGTTGATAAGTTAATTTCTAGATACTCTTTTACATTTTTCAAACGTCGAGATGATATATTCAGGACATACAAAAATAGTATTTATATTCCGAGCCTAGCTTTCATCATTCGTTCTAGAAACCTACACATTACTATTGTATTTGTTATCAAATTTATTTGTTCTATCATTAAATGGCAAAAGATGTGCTTATTTATTAACGTTATCTTACTTATATTTGAACATTGAAGTTCATTTTCTTTAAATTTTGTCTTAATTTATAAAGACATTGACCACACCTCTTAACCTTCTCTATATTTTAAATAATTTTAGCTGTTTTTCACTTTTTGTTTATTCAAATTTCGTATACACATTTTTATTTCCGGTTTCCCTAACTATGAAAATAGTTTGTTTCTATCTTTTTAGTGTTTTTTAAGAAATGTTTGCGAATTTTAAACGCGCCTCTCAGGCCTCAACTTCCTGTATATGCTTACGCTTATTGTTTAAGTCGATTACCTGTGTATTAAACACCTCTTATTATGTTGGTCCAACATTATGTTGCTTGTCAATATCAAACTGTTGTGTACGAACAGGTGAGGAAGTCCCCAATGTGCCCTGCACCAGTTATCGATGTATCTTCAGTTCACGTCACAATTATGGATACCGTACAATCAGACCTTTTCTCCAAATTTGTTTATCAAATGCAACTTTGCAAATCATACGATCATATTTTGTTCGTTAACTCCTGCATTATCTGTTTACTTTCTGTTGTATTTTCTTCTGTTGCATTTTATCCTCATATATTCTGCTTTGTTATCACAAAGTTCTGTTTCAGGGCAAAAGCATTTTATTTTTCACCCTCCTAATTAACTTGTAATAATTAGCCTTCATTATATCATTATTGTAAGGGTAATGTATTACTGTTATTATGTTAATTATTCACCGGTTAATATATTGAAATATTCATATTTTTTTATGAGGCATTGCTTAATTATATGATTTCCTTACTTATGTGGTTTCATCTTTGTTTTGTTTACCTCGAAAGAAAAGCACTTACATTTTCTATAATTATCATACACAGTTCCATTTTCAGAACCAATACATCAAAATGGTTGTTGTGGTCTAATGCCAGCCATTAAGTTTTATTTTTCCACTAAATATTTCGCCCCAACAATGTTTATTTTTATTAAGAGCCTGCTATGTAATGTTTTGAACATTGTTTTCATCGTCAACAGTATTTATGTAACAGTGCTTCAAAACAATTGAAGACGTGACTTATTAATGAGCACCTCAGGCATAGGATAAAGTCGATCTATCTGTAGTTGTTTTAGGCTTGTGATGATCCTTTGCGTGAATGAACAGGTTTTACTTCGCAATATTTTGAGAAATATGCTATAAGTAAATTATATAATAGCCCAGTAGCCTAAAATACCAGCAATATCCTCTTTAAAGACACAAGGATCAAGGCCACTGAAAGAGGGACAAGAAAACATCAACTTCAATGATGTCGTAATAGAAAATGTTTGTGTAGTATTGTCAGTTTCAAGAACTCAGTGGGGGTTTAAACCAGTTTAACAGCGCGCCGAACCATTCACGCAAGAACAAGACCCATACAATATGTTAAAAAGCATATCGGTATTTTTGAGGATGTACTCTCAAATGTGAAATGTAATTTGTATCCATAGTGCATCATCATGATATGCTTTGTAATATTTTCTCAGCTTTACGGGTAAGACCCTATGTATTAACTCGAAGGCCACTGTCGGTAGCGACAGACTGGCAATGCAAGGACAGACCACCTACACGTCGATGATAGTTGGACAAATATGCATAAACTTGGCAAAATACTTGTCTATTGTTCTCATAAGCGCGTGACAATGAATTATTTAAACGTTTTGCAGTAAATAAATCATAATCAGTGCTTTGTATTGACATTTCAAACGCTTAATAATAGGAAAGACCTAAAATGTGTCCAACTTCGGTTATAATTTGGTTATATATTGTGTTTACTTTATTTGTGGTTATGGCTGCATACACATTGAAGGAGTTGTTTTGTATAGAGCTGGATACACTGCAAAGTGGGTTGCTAAGTATACAAGGAATATTGGCATAAACGTGAATATGAATTTTAATTACAAGTTTGTATGATAGTTTTGTTTATTTGTATTTTGTGAAATATGTTACATTCGGGTTAATGTTCAGGGTGCAAGGTGGTGTATGTTTAATTTTTAGAAATATCTGAATAATCGAATTAAAGCGTATGGTGTCCCGTAAACAAACATTGATAGTTGTGTGTCATAATTTCTTTTTGCAAAGTGCAGTGCAGTACTTTTGTGTTATCATTTGTCCATGTCTATTTTTTATGATGATTGAATTTGTTAGTGTTTTTTTTTAAATTATCGCGTTTTTTATTTTTAGTTTTAACATTGCTAGTTACTACACAATTATACTTAGTGATGAAGTTTATTGACCGTGGTTTAACCATTCTCATACTTTACCGCCTATGCCAGACAACGCATGTCCTTTTAAATAGCGTACATACAAGCAACCATTCCTGCAGCAGTATTATACAATTATCGTTGCAATATAGTTTCCAAAATTGACATAATGCAGTATGTTATATGTCAAGATAGGTAATTGTTGTCCATTGTTGTCCTCGTCCATTTTGCCAACAGCCTAGGTAACATTGCATTATTAACTTAATGTTATAAATAACGATCTTTAACTTTAATATCAATAGGTGATGTAAACAAAACGTATCACGCACAGAACCCGTATGGCGAAATGCAAAATGAATATTCATTTGAACGAACAATGACCGCTTGATTTTTAATACACAGTTGCATTATGTACTTATTCAATGTTTTCTAAACTCTAATTCTATGACTCGTTCTTAAATCATGATCATAAAACTTTATAACGCTGTTATTCCGTTAAGTTGTCCTTAAACTGTAAAACCATTAAGTTTTCATAAACCAAAAATAACCCAACTTCATATTTAAATATTACAATGGCAACTACGCTGCGTTATATACTTTCCTAGTTTCACGGCCTATATCTAAGTTATCCCGACCAATACACTTAGCATGTAGGGTAAGATTTGTATACCCAATGTCATATCACCAATGGTAATTATGGACCACATTATTCAACATATCATAGATAATTGATATGTTTTCAACTATTTATAGAAAATTGATAAGCAACGTATACTCTAAAATACATCTTTAGCACCTTATTTTCAGGTCTATTGTTTATGACTGGCACATTTATGTCTTATTGTCATGTTTGTATCAATCTGTTTCCAACAAATAAAACATCTCCAACAGTGCTCAAATATACACTTGTTTAAAAAAACACCCGCCAGTCATAAACAAATTTCCTAAACATTATTAGCTAATGTAGTTTACAAGTGGAAACTTGAGTGTGTGTTTATTTAAAGACACTTGAGCACTGTTCGATATCCTTTATTTGTTGGAAATGTTACGACTCCTATTGGGTTCTCTTTAGTAGGATGGGATGTAAACACTGTGAACACAGTTTATACGATTATAAGGACATTTATTGTCTTTGAACAAGGGACAGCTCGCGCCTATCCGATGTAAAAATATGAACTGCGCAGGCGTGTCCAACTACCGAAACGGGTGTTAATAACGGCCACAGTGCAGTGAATTAAAGAAAGGAAATAAATGCAGATCGTTAAATGAGGGTCGATGAGATGAAATGAGAACTAACATAAGAAGTTATAGAAAAAAGACATAGAAACAAGGACATGACAGACAATAAAACATTTCAGATGACTATGTTACAATCTAACCTGTGACAGAAATAACATTGGTTTATTGGTAATCTTATCGCTTATTCTGAGATTTCTAAATATTTCTTATAGGTCTGTCCATATGTGATAGACTTGGCTCTTTTAGGTTTCTCTTTGGCCGAGTAGTATCATGATCATCTTGTAACACGCTTGGCAGATGTCGGAACTATATTTCGATATTTCGGTAATAATGCTTTCTGTGTAAAATGTAAGTTTGCCAAAACAGTTATGGTTATAATAGTAGTATTGTGTAACAAAATATACGTCCGCCATAGACCACTATATTGTTTTTTGATTCTTAATTCTTAAACATCCTGATAAAGAATGGTGCCGCAATACATGAGGGTTGATTTATTGGAAACCGATGCATAAACAATCTAAAAGATAAAGACATAAAGCAGTCCTTTCTCATTCTGAAAATTGGCTTCTCAAAACGAGAAAAGACCACCCATACACTCTCATATATTGGACACTTTTTTCATTTGATGTCTTTCTTTCTTTGTAGAAATGAATGTATCGCAATAACAGATACATATTTGAGATCAAAGCTGGTACACCAAATACCTTAGATCGACCACTTAAAAGATCTCCAGGTCTTAATTTGGTTGTAAATAAATGACTGCCTTTATCAGGCTAATCATTGCTAGTACATATTTCAATCAGTGCAATTAGTTCTGAAGTTAGCCGGCAACCACTAAAGAACAATCCGAAGCACGCCCAGTGTAGCCAACTTCTGGAAAACCAATTAAAGACAAGATAACAAAGAAACAACAGTTTTTACTGCTACCAAAATAACCAGTAAATAACCGTTTTATTACTTGATCAAAAGTTTATCTGAATAAAACAGGAATAACTGTTTTATTACCGGCTCAAAATTTTAATGACATGCCGTCTGAAAGCATTTGAAAATTCCACTCACGTCAAAGTTCGATAAAGAGATATTTCATACTGCTGACTGCGGAATAGCTTACCCAAGACAAATTGATAGCTTTCATGTAAAATAGCGATATAAAACAGACTTGTTCTTATATAACAAATCAGTTGATAGCTTAGGAATACTTATGGTATTTTGGAGAGTATATTTGTTGTTCGACAAATGTTTCATCTTGACTTATACTGATAAGCAATGAATTAGGCAGCAAGTTGATGTTAGGTGTGGTATTACGTAAAAACTATGTTAACGCAATTTGCTGGAGATGTAATTGACGACATGAATTTACAAACCACTTAACACATGATGGCATTGATCTTATCATATTTGTTACTGAAGACTAGAAACATATTCACTTCTCCAGATGTGACATGCGTTGTTGCATAAGTTTAAGATGAACGCTTCATTCAGGCGTTTTTATACATTATGTTTAATAGAAGCGTTATCTTACAACTGTATGCATTGGCAACTTGTTATGTCTCTTATTCAATGTTATTATGATTATTGTTGTTCCATTTGGTATCATGGTCTTACTCGCTTCGTTAAACAACAATACAACAAACTACCCAAAATAATATAATTAGACTTGTTCTCAATCTTGACTGTATATCTCACATTGAAACAAGTCAGTCTCAGCATCTATACTGGTAACCAGTGGAAACGAGAGATGATCAGATTATATTTGCCAAGTATTAATGTACAAAATGGTCTTGCTCAAAGTTATAAGGGTAAACATTTTACTTCCAAGCATTTAGATATGTAGTTTTAATACAATTTCGGTATGGTATTTTCCCAAAATAATAAGTTGTTATAAATCAATCTTATCATGCACCTTTGATGATATATTGTTAATTTTAAATACATTTGTGCTTAATAGAATACTTTTGGCAAAGCTTTAATCAATGTTTTTCAATAACTTACTCCGATACCTATTTAAACCTGTTTATATTATAATAATGTATGCCCTAACTTATTTTCTATGAAAGCTTGCATCTATATGCCATGCCACCAACAGTAAGGAACCACAATGGAAATAAGACTTCTCTGGGCCCTTTTTGTAATAATTGGTGCCGTTATGTATGCCATGTTGTATCCATATATTCATGTATGTAATATTTGTATATTTACTGTACATGTTTAGGTTGTTTATGTTATGCACTATTGCGAAAAATAAACGTCGATCCTCTTAACGTAGGTCTGTTTGGTTAATGCAATAGTCAAACAACAGTTGTTATATTCCCATTTTACGAATGAAAACTACCAGAAGTTTTGACCATGAACAGAAGCTTACACTGTAGACAAGGTGTCTACACAATGATCAGGGTCAAACGAGAAAACACGTTTAAGACAGCAAAGATCAAACAAATACAACCTTTTGAACATTCTTGGGAAATCGCATTTTCATGTTCAATGAAAACTGCTTACTGCTACCACACAACAAATATTATACAAAATCAAAACATTGTCATTAGTAAATTATTGGGTAACCCAGTTTCCGAGAGCTCAACGTTAATTTAGTAAACATAAAATGAGTTGTAGCTTAAACTAGTTAAACAAATAAGTCAAAAAAGTTATAACAACACTTTGGTAAAACAAACTACAGCTTCAAACCCTGTAACTTATCAATAACATGCCATTTAAACTAGAAATGAGGCGGACTAAACTTTAAACCACATACAGGTTATCGCGACAAGAACTCGAAGACCAGCTTAATCGAAAATAGATATCTTTCTTAAAAGAAGCTTTTACGATATAACAGAAAGGGCAACATATTTAGTGTATCACTTTATTATTCCCTCCGATATTTTTACAAATTTAAAACTTTAAGTTTTGTTTGTGTTATGATGCGATTGCTTGTGACATTAATAGGAAGATTAGGCAACCCTTGTCAGATGAATTTCGTTTACAATGTCATCGTGTAGTTTTACGATGTATCATAATTTGATAATTATGTCATCTTCCTTCTTTACTGTAAAGGTGGAAACTTTCTCTGTTTTTTTAGTACTCGTTTCTTGGTTTGCTTTTTAACTCACCAGAGCACGAAGTGCTGAAGGTGAGCTATTGTGATCGGTCTTTGTCCGGCGTCAGTCCGTCAGTCTGTCCGTCCGTAATCAGTCAGTCAGTCCGTCGGTCAACAATTGCTTAAAAAACTTCTACCTCTGAAACTACTTGGCCAATTTCAATGAAACTTCCCAGAAAGCTTCCATTGATGACCATCTACAGAAATACAACAAGGGGTTACGATTGATCAACAACAAGAACAACATAATGCCCGACTTCCTGTTTTGCTTTAAAAAACATCTCCTCTGAAACTACTGCTCCAAATTCAATGCAAATTTACATAAAGCTTCCTTTGGGGACTCTCTACAAAAATACACCAAGGAGTCACGATTGATCAACAACAACAACAACAGCAACAACAACAAAATGGCTGACTTCCTGTTTTGCTTTAAAAAACATCTCCTCTAAAACTGCTGCTCCAATTCAATGAAACTTTGCAGGAAGCTTTCTTGGGTGACTCCCTACATAAATACAACAACGGGTCATGATTGATCAACAACAAAAACATCAACAACAACAACAAAATGGCCAACTTCCTAATTTGCTTTAAAAAATCATCTCATCTAAAACTTCCAGTCCAAATTCAATTAAACTTTACAGAAAGCTTCCTTGAGTGACCCTCTACAAAAATACAACAAGGGGTCGTGATTGATCAACAACAACAATAACATCAACAACAAAATGGTCAAAATGTTAAAATCTGATAGTTATGTAAAGTTTACTATGAAGCAAGGGCAGCAAGTCTTGCTATATGGTCTCCCTTTTTGTTGGAGATTACACTACTTTCTATTTTTAGTAACAAGGGAATATATTTTAAAATTTATTAAGTCTTCATCATAGTCACTTCTAGGGTAATTATTGTTCTTTTTATAGGTTCATGGAGTCGAATAATTATTATGCACTTTATTCTTTAGAAGAAATTTCATTTTTACTCAATGATAAATTTAATAATCAGACTTTTCAATTGAACTTCATGTAGTTTATTGTAAACTTCATATGTTTATTCTAAGCTATAATCTTATATTCTGTGTGGATAGTGAATAAGTCTTAATGTATATAAAGACCAATTTGCTAGTAAACATGTGAATGAAGGTGATGTAGACCTATACTAGATGAAAGATGTGATAATATTAGTGGAAGGTGCTAAATGTGTTCCGATAGTTGATTTTTAGAGATTAAGGCAGTTTATTGATTTTATTGGATGGTGCACTTTTTGTTGTTTGTGTATCTATACTAAAAAAAATTTCAGTGTGCAAGCAATTTAGCATAGTTCTGTCAGTGTGCAAGCAATTGAACAAACTCCTGTCAGTGTGCAGGAAACTCTGACAAGTCCTGTCAGTGTGCAGGCAACTGTGACAAGTCCTGTCAGTGTGCAGGAAACTGTGACAAGTCCGTCAGTATGCAGGCAACTGTGACAAGTCCTGTCAGTGATTATCCAGGCAACATGTTTGACCTGTATGTTTTTATGCCCCCAAAGGTGGGCATATTAAAATCACACCGTCCGTCCGTCCGTCCGTCTGTCCGTGTGTCCGGCTCAATACCTTGTGTCCAGGCTGTAACTTTCCCTTGTATGGACAGATAACTTGCCACATGTGTTTGCCATACCAAGGCGACGTGTCGCGTGCAAGACCCGTGTCTCTACCTCTAAGATCAAGGTCACCCTTATATGTTTATTCACAATGGAATGCTGCATATAAGCACATAGAGTATAGGTTGTCGTGTCCAGGCTGTAACTTTCCCTTGTACGGACAGATTTTAAAACAACTTGCCACATGAGTTCGACATAACAAGATGACGTGTCGTGTGCAAGACCCGTGTCCCTACCTCTAAGGTCAAGGTCACACTTAGATGTTAATTCACAAAGAAATGTTGCAGATAAGGACATAGAGTTACGACTGTCGTGTCCGGGCTGTAACTTTCTCTTGTATGGACATTTTTAATATCGTGTCCGGGCTGTAACTTTCTCTTGTATGGACATTTTTTAATATAACTTGCCACATGTGTTCGACATACCAAGATGACATGTCGCGTGCAAGACACGTGTCCCTCCCTCTAAGGTCAAGGTCACACTTACGTGTTTATTCACAATGGAATGCTGCATATAAGGACATAGTGTATAGGTGTTCGTGTCAGGGCTGTAACTTTCTCTTGTATGGACATTTTTTTTAATATAACTTGCCACATGTGTTCGACATACCAAGATGACATGTCGTGTGCAAGACACGTGTCCTTCCCTCTAAGGTCAAGGTCACACTTACGTGTTTATTCACAATGGAATGCTGCATATAAGGACATAGAGTATATGTGTTCGTGTCAGGGCTGTAACTTTCTCTTGTATGGACAGATTTTAAAATAATGCCACATGTGTTTGTCATACCAAGACGACGTGTCGTGTGCAAGACCCGTGTCCCTACCTCGTAAGCATTCCTTGCTTTATGTTATTATGAAATGATATATGTCATAACCGGGCTGTAACTTTGTCATGTATATGACAGATTTACAGCAAAAACTTGGCACATTTGGTTTGCATATAAAGATTGTGTGTCGTATGCAAGACCCACATGCATACATCAAAGGTCAGTGATTGATCTTAAACTTTTCATGTACTGACCTTGTTCATAGGTCAATGTCACATTCAGGGGCTTTCGTCACATACTGTGACAGCTCTTGTTCAATATTCTTTGAGAACAAATATCAAGCTATATTGATGACAAAGGTTAAACTCTTTTACTCAGGTGAGCAATTTAGGGCCATCATGGCCCTCTTATTTTAATTGTGTTTACAAAATCTTATCTTATTTACAAGTTATTTCCTTTTAAGGAAAGAATTGCGAGTTTGATGTCATTATCGGGGTATGAACGCAATTAGGCTGGGACTCCACACGTACTTTGACCAGCCCAATTGAGTTCATATCCCCGATAATGACATCAACTCCTCGATTCTTTACTGATATTTCACCAATAGTTCATTATTTAATTAAAAAATGTTAAAAAAATAATTCAGTTCAGTAAAGAAAACCTTACAGTAACCCTTTCTTACCCATTCTGTAAATCAAACGACACGACTGTAACCGGAAACATTTTTTTCAAATGACGTCACAATAACGCGGGAAAAGATCGACCACTTGAAATCACCTTTAAACGTAAAATTGAAACACTTATGGCAACACTACATTTAAAATATAATAAATTAATTAATGTTGATTTATATTTACGGGACCTGCTGACACAATACACACAATAACATAGTGTTCATGTTAATTATTATGTTATGAATTGCGATCCGAACATATCCGAAGATGTTGCGTTCATCGATTGATAAACGCAATTGCCGAAAGGCAGTTCATTTAAGGAATGGAAATTGAGGTGTAAATATTATACAATGCAAAAAACAGGGTAAATCATAATCCCAGTAGTCAAACATTCAAGTATAAACAATGTTTAGGAGTTTAGGAGTACAACAGGTGCAGCCATTAATGAACTGGGCTTGTATTCAATATTGGTATCTAAGAACGGTGAAGCTAATCGGAATACTTGTTTTAGTAACTGATTTATAAAGGGAATGAAGTCATTGATGTATGATCCTAAAATTATACATAAATAACAATACGACCCCAGAATGAGGGATACAGAACGTACAAACACCTCAAGAAGACCACACAAAAATCGAAATAGTGTGTTTTTTTTAAATATATGGTGCTTAGTATCGCAGGGTTTGGTATATACCGGACTGAAACGTAATGCAATATTGATCCACATCCTGCACAGCAGCAATTTATGGATACTAGAACGTCAAGATAAAATGTATATGATAGCATTTATTTCGTCTCCGAAATTGATTTTCTCTGACGTAGGGACTAGTCAAGAGTTATATGGGAATTGTTTTACACGAAAAGCTATGTATACAATAAGTGAAGTTTCATGTGGTCAGCAGAAATTGAAATTGAGCATCGGTCAAAGCCCGGAAGACAAAACCCTGCAGACCATATGTCTCAAACCCAGCCTACGTAGTATTATTGCATGTTGGTAAGGGATTATCCGTTTCTAAATCAATCAAAGACATCGGAAGTATTGATCAATCTTAATTTGAAATGCCAGGAAAACGCAGGAGGCAATACACTTTCACAAACATAATTTAAAATGAGTTAAATGAGGTACATTTGCGGGATATTCTTCTACATAACAGACATTTTGAATATAATGTTCATATAGATTCAGGCAATGCTACCACACCGGCATGATACATCAAACATGACGTATTTATATCTATAGTTCCGAGTTTAAGTCGCAAGTTCGATTTTACGAATAAAACATCGAGAGACATGCCTAGCAGCGAATATCCTATCTGAGCCTTATTCAATAACACAGATGTATCGATGTCCCAATTTTGTTATGTAAAACTGTAATAGTATAATTATAAAAGTAAGCAGGACCACTACAATATAATTTTATATGTATGTTGATTATACGATAACGAAAAAGGAAGTATGATACTTGTAAATAATTAAATGCAATACTGGGACCAGTAGTCTGATACCAAAGTAGGCCCTGTATAAAGGCATATACAGGTCGGTCTTCGATGAATAATGTACTATGTAGTCATACTTTGATGTTGTGAGATGTTAAGTGGTCCGCAAATTAGTTGTGAATGCAATGTCAAGTGAGGGTCATTTGTTTTTGTCTCTCGTCTGTGGCCATTCTTATTGTGGTGGTGCAGTACATTCTGAATCAAAATATCAATGTAAACTACATATATGATATGATATACAGCCTGATATCAAGTTTAATGGCTCCACGAATAAAATGATGAAAATGCAAAACTATAAAAAAAAAACCATCGTTTACTATCAAAATATCGTCATAAATATTTGGGTATAAGGCATTTTGCATGGGCATGTTCAATTCAATACTTCGTATGTACCGGTTATTCTATTCAACATATTTCTGTGTGTGAAATTCTTCTTTAATTGAAATGTATTACCGGAAAATGAATTATTATACTAGGTGTCATATACTACATCAACATTCCTGCAAGCCTAATTCATTCCTTATCAGCATAGCACAAGATAAAACAGCTTCCTCCATAATTGTTTATTACACAGAAAACACCTGTACTTTCAAAAGAAACAATTAAACAGTGGATCGGTTTGTTTCAAAGATAGTATTTCTTAAATATAATGCACACTTAACGATTACAAAGACAAACAAGTGAAAGAAAGTAACGTTCCGATTTATGTAAACAAGCATTCTCCATCAAAGAGGGACAAAGGTGTTTCCATAATATTGATGTATTTGGTTCTTCCAAACAATGTAAGCAACAATTATAAGACTCCTACTTCAAAACAAGGCATGAAAAAAAAGCAGTTTTCACCAGTGAAAATCAAAATGGGAGCATGCGTGTTGTCTGTTTGGGTTGATTCTATTAGAGTATGTTTGACTTTATCTGTTTGTGTGTCTTATTCAATGCCGTTTGGGTCCTTGCCTCGTGTCTCTTAATAGGGTATATCGTTTGAATTTCTGGACTACTTGTCGTATTGCATTATTGTCATATAATTTTGCAGGTTCATAAATAACATGTCCCTGTGTATAATATATTTCCTAACTCAAATCATTGCGGATTTAAATTTGTTATGATTGACATATCAATTTTACATCTTGAGTGTACAGCTGAAGTTCATTTGTGAGCGATGATAATATTTTATTGTATGTCTCGAACAGCATATGTCTCAGATTAACTCAGATTTTGGTAGAATACATATTTTGAAGCAAAAAGCAGTTTCCCTATGAGGCTTAAAAAGTGTTAGACATATCACATGAATATCTTGCGGGTGATAATAGAGTTTTTAGCACTATCAAAGTATTAATATTTAGTCTTTAAAAAAGCGTCGTAGCTAAATTAAGGTTTTGGTAAAAAAGAATTCCGAAAAATGAAAACATTTCTGCTCAATGACGCTAAACACAGGATCAATTTGGCTTGGTCGTATTTTACAAAAACAAAAAAATTCATGTCTATCCCAACAATCACTTTGTTATTTTTTAAAGCCTTCCATCATAACAGTATTGATGAAGTGGCAGTCTAATCAACAGCAATCGCTTGAAAAATGCATTTGAAACGTTGGTTTAGCATTGACATACAATCATTATTATTTGTTTGTGAGTCTCTGGTGCTGGTGTTGTCTAGAATATGCAGCATATAATCACAAATCGCATTAGTCCGTATCAACTTCATTAATTAAACATGGGTATGTGATATATTTAGTAACATCGTGTATCCGCCGTAATGCACTGTTGTGTTTATCGTCGTGGTGAATATCTAGCATTGACCAAAATAGTATTTTCTGTGCAACAGAAACCAAGGGCATTTATGTATTGTACAATGATAATAAATAATAATCTTGAATAAAAAAAATGGAAATTACAGCGGCAATCCAAGAATGCAAAGCGTTTAAGTAAATAAATCCTCATCGGGTGCCGATGATTTCATACGACGATAATGCATTAAACAAGCAAGCTTTGATGTGAATGATTACGGTGTACCTTACACGTGATACTGACGTCATAATTAAGTAAGTAACATTGAGAACACTCTTACGTACATGTTATTGCCGGATATAAGTCTTCTTTTTTTTGCTTTTAAAATCTCACATATAATATGCATTCAAATGTTTCAGTAAAGTATATTTTAGTTCTAGTGTTTAACCGTGAAAGGATCTTAATTGTGACACAAACCGTATCCAACGAAACTATAAAAGAAGCTGTTTACAATAAGCGTAATCATTATTTGTAAGAGGTAAGTGTCTCATGCTTCTCTTTTTTGCACAATAACAATCACATCAACAGGTTAATTCTTTCGTAATAGCAGACTCATACATTATAATTATATGAGGATTGTTAACGTGTTTTATGATTGAAAGGAATCATTATAAAATCCATAAGAGTTACAAACAATATGATCCAACATAACATAGAACAATGTTTGTCTAAGTTTATTTCTGCGAATCGATGGTAGAACTAGCCATTATTGCACATGTTCCTGACGTTAAAAAGTGTCATGGTAACGAGTAAGAATTTCAATATTGGGGTTTCTGATGAATTTAAATTGTTTTCAATTAATTTGGACTTAAGATTGACATATACACATATTTGCTATATAAAGTGTAAATCTCAACTGCAATAAAAAGATGGAATACTATTGAACTTGTTGAAATAATGTCTTATTGTCCACATTTATAAAATTAAATTGAAAGTATTTTTATTGCATCTTGATATTTGCTGAATTATTTGGACGAAGGGTTATTCAGCAGCACTTCAAAAAAGTAAGAAGGTATCAGCTCAATTCTGAATGAGATTGTATAATGACAGTATTTATGAGCATATATTTTCATTAACTGTCAGATCGAATATTTATTTCAGAAATCTTAATATTTGCTAGACATGTGAATTTGAGTTCTCATTATCTGGGAAACCCCATAAAAACGTTATCCTCAATATTTATTGATGAATAATGTATTCGTCAGCATGTATATATTGTATGTTGTTGTCTGTTTAAGTCTCTGTTTGCTTGCGTGTCTGTTTGTGTGTCTGATTGTATATCTGTTTAAGTTCCTGTTTAAGCATCTGATTAAATGTCTGTCTGTGTGAATGTTTTTGTATGCTTATGTGTCGGTTTGTATGTCCGTTTGTGTGTCTGTCTTTGTGTCTGTTTGTATGTCCGTTTGTGTGTCTGTCTGTGTGTAATTTTGCGAATGTTTGTGTGTTTGCTCGTGTGTCTGTCTGTGTGTATGTTTGTGTTTGTTTGTCCGTCTGTTTACGTGTTTGTCTGTCTGCTTACGTCTGTTTGTGTGTGTGTCTGTTTGTGTGTTTGATTGTGTCTGTTTGTGTGTCTGTCTGTGTTTTTGTTTGTGTCTGTTTACTTGTCTGTTTGTGTGTATGTTAACGTGTCTGTTTGTGTGTCTGTCTGAGTTTTTATTTGTGTCTGTTTGTGTGTCTGTCTGAGTTTTTGTTTGTGTCTGTTTGTGTGTCTGTCTGAGTTTTTGTTTGTGGCTGTTTGTGTGTCTATTTGTGTGTGTGTTTACGTGTCTGTTTGTGTTTCTGTTTGTGTGTCTGTCTGTGTGTCTGTCTGTGTGTCTGTTTATGTGTATATCTGTGTGTCTGTCTGTGTCTGTCTGTGTGTATGTCTATGTGTATGTTTGTGTGTGTTTACGTATATGTTTGTGTGTCTGTCTGAGTTTTTGTTTGTGGCTGTTTGTGTGTCTGTTTGTGTATCTGTTTGTGTGTCTGTTTGTGTGTCTGTTCGTTTGTCTGACTGTGTGTCTATTTGTGTGTGTGTTTACGTGTCTGTTTGTGTTTCTGTTTGTGTGTCTGTCTGTGTGTATGTCTGTGTGTATGTTTGTGTGTGTTTACGTATATGTCTGTGTGTCTGTCTGAGTTTTTGTTTGTGGCTGTTTGTGTGTCTGTTTGTGTATCTGTTTGTGTGTCTGTTTGTGTGTCTGTTCGTTTGTCTGACTGTGTGTCTATTTGTGTGTGTGTTTACGTGTCTGTTTGTGTTTCTGTTTGTGTGTCTGTCTGTGTGTCTGTCTGTGTGTCTGTTTATGTGTATATCTGTGTGTATGTTTGTGTGTCTGTTCGTGTGTATGTCTGTGTGTCTGTCTGTATCTATTTTGTGTATGTTTACGTGTCTGTCTGTGTGTCTAACTGTGTATATGCTTGTTTCTGTTCATGTGCTTGTTTAAGTGTATGCGTATAATATACTCTTTCCATAAGGGGGTATTTAGAAAACGAACTAAAATACTAATTAAACTCAGAAAATTAGCAAAAAAGGTTTGGGTTTGGGGCGAGGTTCAACCAGTTTCTGAGACCTCAACGTCACATCCGCTAAGCTTAAAATGAGTATAATTGGAACTTAAACTAGTGTAATAACTTAACCATAGGATTTATAGACATATCGTAACATAAACTACAGCGACAACCGATACAACACAACACTTTCACACGGCAAAAAAGACTGGAGAACCAGCTCAATCGGAATTTAACAAGTTCTTTCAATATAACACAAGGGCAACATTTTCAGTTTACCAGTTTATTATTCTCTCTGATATTTGTACAAATATCTACCTCTATTTTTTATGTTATAATGCGATTTTCTTTACATCAACAAGTCACGCCTTGTCAGGTGCATTTCGTTTCAATGTCATCGAATACTTCTGATGTATCAATATCTGTTAATTAAGTGATTTTCATACATTTTTGTAAAGGTGATGACTACTTATATTCGAACTTCATCGTTTCTTGGTTTGATTTTAGTATTTCCTTGTTTTGCACAATTTAATCTTACCAAATCTTAATATCAATGATACAATGAATTAATGGCAGGGGCAATTACAGAAGTCGAACATTCAAATATAAACCGTGTTTGGAGGCATAATGTGCGTTAAGCGAAAAGGAACTAAAAAGCTGCACTCTCACAGATTGAACATTTTTACAACTTTTTTAATTTTTATCTTTGAACGACCAAATCTTTGCCAAAAACCAATGGAAACCAGTAATATAAGACTGCTGACAAAATGTTTTATGCATTTTTCTTAAACCGTTAGTAACGGTTTAAGCCATAAAACATTACTTTTAGAACAGAAATATAAAAATCTACGATCTGATTTTTTGTCAGCAATCTTATATCATTGGTTTGCAGATATTAACGCAAAATATTTCTCTTTCCCAGACAAAAATATAAAAGTTGTAAAAATGGTAAATATATGAGCGTGCAGCTTTAAAGAGAGAGATGAATTGTAAATACACGACAAACAGAACACCCATACATCAATAAAGCTTTATCAATAAATATATACATGATGGGTTTACCACCTTTGACGGTATAGCACCAGTGTACTGGACAACGTGGGGTTTAGGTGAAATCGGACATTGTTTTCAGATTAGAATGTATGTTTTAAGTAAATTTTGGGCTAAGTATTACGGATATTTTTATTTACCGGAGGCACATGTAATGCAACGTAGATCTACATCCTATACATCAGCAATTATGGTAGAAAAACACTAATGGGCACCATTTCAAACTATGATCAGCTTGATAATTCCAAAAGTATAGCATCCCTGGATTCAAAAACAAAATTTAAAAGGGTTTTACAGTCTGGTTACAATTTCATCTTAACTGGAATTACCCTACCCTCCATTTCAGATTTTTTTTTATAAAAAAACAACAACATCACACGAGAGAACAGAAAAATACATTATTTCATTTATCTATTAACATTTTGATTATAATTTGATATCAGAGAAACATTTAATATATTTACTTTCAGAAATGATGCATTAGTGATCACATCATCAACAACATTTAACTGTACTGACATATCCATATGGTATGACAATATTAACAAACTGCTTTGACCGCGTAAATATTAGAACATAGATATTTTAAATCAAAATCAACAAGTTTTAGAAATATTCATGACCTGTTATTCATTAGTAATAAACTTTAACCTTTCGGGAACATTTCGCCCAAAATGTAAATCTTTTACAGTCCCATTTTAAAAATAAAAACAACAGAGTTTGAAATTCACAACCACCTATTTAATCACTTTTTAATGAAGAACAATATAAACTCCTGTCATAAATGTAAGCTAATGAAAACACCGAAGAAAGAAGGAAAAACAATATGTGCGCTTCTGGATGGATTTAAAACTTTACATTAAAACCCTTAAAAGATTTGTATTCCTTTGCTTAACAACATATCATAAAGCATTAAAATTGAAGAGTTTCAAGTGGAGGGTTCCATTACGGTGTGCTACCTTAATGTATACAAGAAGGTCTGAAGATTAGATGCTGCTGGTAGAATTATTTTCGTCTTAAGAATATGATGGGAACAGTTTTACACAAACAGCTAGGTATATAGCAAGCAGAAATTGAAATTGAGCATATGTCAAAACCCAGAAGAAAAAAACCTGCAGACCATATGTCTCAAACCCAGCGCAAGTAGTATTATTGCATGTTGCTAAGGGATTATGTGTCAGGGAGTATCGGTTTTTAAATGAATAATAGACACTGTTAAGAATGGATTTATCATTATCAAAAATGTCAGGAATGTGGTAGAAGCAATACGCAATCACTAGCAGAATTTCAAATGAGTTGGTATATTTGTGGGAATTAATTGTACATAACATACATTTTTAATGAGGTGCAAATATGGATTCAGACTATGTTACCACGCGAGTATGGTAAATCAAACATGAAGTATGAATAACTATAGTTTTTCGAGTTGATGTCGCAAGTTCAATTGTACGAAAGAAACCTCGAGGGTCATGTCAAGCAGCAAATATCTTATTTAAGCATAATTAAATAACACCAATGTATCGATGTCACAATGATGTTATGAAAATAGCTATACTCCAATTGTAAAGTAACTAGGAACACTACAGTAAAATTGCGTATCGTTGTTAATTATACTATAACGAAACTATAAATATGATTCTTGTTAAAAGGCAAATACAGGTCAGTCTTTAATGCATATATTAGCATGTAATCCGACATTGATGTGGTGTGACGTTGTGTGTTCCGCAAAGTTATTGTGAATGCAATGTCAAGTGAGGTTCATTTGATTTGGTGTCTAATTTACGGCTATTATAATGTTGTCAGTGCAGTAATTTCTGTATCAAAATAACAATGTAAACAACAGATAGCCTGATATCCTGATTATAAGCCCGAGGGTGAAGGGAAAACAAATACAATGAAGAAACAGGGCTCTAAAAGATAAATACATTACATAACTTACCAAAATATCGTCATTGATTAATGTTTAGATATATTTGCAAGGAATTTCGCCCGGCACGTTTACGTTAATACTTCGCTTATACTCGTTGATTCATTCGATATATTTCTGTCGATGGTATTCAGATTCAATCGTGAAGCCGATACAGCAAATGAACCATAACACTAGGTGTCAAATACTACATCAACACTCCTGCAAGCATAATTCATTGCTTATCCGTTTAGGACAAGACAAAACATATTCCCCTTGAATTATTCATTGCTGAGAAACACCTGTAGCTTTGAAACACAGACAGTGAACCGATTTGTTTTCAAGATAGTAGTTCAAACGTATACCTAGCGAATATACAGTTTAACAGTTTATTTCCAAATACATCTAGACAAAAATGCCCATGCGTATACATAATATAATTACGAAACATATTTCTAAACATAGTCAAGGTCCAATACATTCATATAAGCAACTGATTAACATTATAAATACATCAAATCATGCGACCAAATGATATATCATCCTGATAGTATTTTTATAATCCCTTCTAGCATGTACCATATCAATTCTTGTTTGGTCACATGGATAGTTTCTGTATACATTTACACATCTATAATACTGTTGTTTATACCTATAACATTCATCATCAAAATATTCACTATCTTTATTATCTTTAAAATCCAGCTTATTGTATCTGTTTGGGATATTCTTTTTAAACAATGGTTTACAAACACCATCCACTACATTTGAAAGTTATTGTAAATTTTCATCTAAATCTGACTGACAAGTTGACATGTTAATATTATTACATAATCTATCTAATTCCTCAACAGTTTCTTCACATAGCAATGCTTCAATAAATAAATCTTTCTTATCATTGTTCCATCTATACATAAAGGGAATTGTAAATGAGTCAGTATCATTATCAATATTTTCAGCACATTGTATAGTTTGGTGTAACCTAAAGTTAACAACACAGTGATCAGATATAATATAAGGTTCCATAACCTCAAAAGATGAAATGTTTTTAATAAAACTGTTTTTACATAAAACATAATCAACTACACTACAGCCCTGACTATTAACACATGTAAATTTACCCACAGCATTATCTTTTCCACATCTACCATTAACAATCCGCAAACCAGTAGATTTACAAAATTCCAACAAATGTTTACCATATTCATTTACAATTTTATCATAACTTTTCCTGGGTATGCATTCATCAGGAATATAATCATCGGGTAAAATGTCATACAAATGTTTAGATTCATTTTCCACATAGTCTGGCCTCTCCCCTACACGTGCATTAAAATCTCCACATAATAGAGACTCACATTCCTCACCATAAATATTTTGTAAATAAAGCATATCATTCATTAATAAATTGAAAATATTTTGCTCTAAATACATCTCTCTACTACTCCCTTGGGTAACATTATACAACAAACACAGTAAAATGTCACTTTCTAAATTAAATAAAGCTCCGTTTAATTTCAGCCAGATTGAACAGTCATCTGTACTTTTCACTAATTCTACATGCCTTGACAATCTGTCATGTATTTACACTATAATTCCACCACTGTCACGTTTTGCACCTTTACTTTTATTTTGTCTATTTAACATATATGGAACGAAATTCCTAACAATATATTTAGAATAATCATTCAGCCAAGTTTCTGTAAATAACAATATATCATTTTTATTAAACAACTGCTTTATTTCCGACAATTCTAACTTGTTGTAACTTTTTGCTACTAGTCCTTGCACATTTAATAAACAAAAATTAACCCCATTAATGACCCCATCGCTGTCCTACCTCTTTCGCTGTTCATTGGTCGTTCGTGTCCCGCTGTTCTGTCTACTTGTTCCACCACCCGTCGTTCCCTGGGATCCCAGCGAAGAGCCTCGTTCCCGTTCGACACCTGAAGCAGAATTTCCCACTGGTCTATTTTTAGCTGCTGTCATAATCTGTCTACCTTTACCTCGGACATTGCCTAACACCACGTGTTGTACATTTGTGTTTGCTCCCTTCTGAATGGCTTGTTTTTGTGTTTTCTTGGTGTCTTTTTTTAACGGAGTAGTGAACTTATTAGTATCCTGTGTTGCTTTATCATCCAAAGCAAGTTCCTGGTCGGGAACTACAGGTAGGTCATTGTTTTCGTTTTGGTTTTTACCTGTACTTATTTGATCACGTGACCCAATGTTTACATTTTGCTGACGTTCAGCATGTACAATGTTATCAAATACCTCGCGTTCCTCGTCCCGGTTTGCCCCTTCCTGCTCCGAATCTGTATTTCTTTCATATATTACTGTCTCCGTCGAGTACGCCCTGTTATCCTTACTTTCTGCTGTGAATAACGAATCATAATCACTGTCAATTTCCTTTATTCTGTCCGTACTAAGTATGCTTAACCAGTCAAGCACAACTTTATCATCAACAAAAAGTTTTGCAGGGTATCTAAGTTGGACCTTTCTCCTCCAATCTCTGGCCTCCCTTGCTTCATCCGATATGTACAATTGTGACCTGGCCTTCGAAATTTCTCTAGGGTACTGCCTGTAATATAAGGGCAAAACACTTGCACCAGCAACTGCTCAGCAACGTAACAGCCATGTATACAGTACTTTGGTTAAAATGTTGAATGAAAATAACGTTCCGATTTTCTTAAATAAACAGTGTGAATCAACTAGGAAAACATCCCCATATAATATTGATGTTTTTGGTTCTTATAAGCAATGTAAGGAACATGCCTCGAGTTCGTGCCTTGTGCCTTTTTTACAGATTTTTGGACCAGTGGGCGTGTTACTGTATATATCGTGTTATTATCATCATATATTTTATACTTTTGTAATTCACTTTATCGACAACAATTAAACTTCTCCTTGTATAAACTATCTTTTACTGAATAACTGTTAATTTGATATTTGTAATGATTACACATGTATTTTATATCTTGCGTGTGCAACTGAAGATTATGAATTTTTGAGCGCTAATAAAATATCAATTTTTAATCCGCACAGTATTTTTCTTAGTTTAATATAGATTTTGGTCAGAATATTGTGAAAGCTGAAAGCAAAATTTCCCTTAGATGTTAAGAAAAGAGTTAGAGATATCACATGTGCATATCTTAGCTTAACTTAGATATTTATTAAAGAAATCCATAAAGAAAAATAAAAACATTTCAGGCCATAGACGCTAAACAAAGAAAAAATAGGCAAAACAATAATCGTTTTTAGACAATTGCTCCTGAAAGATTCAGATTAGCATGAACCATTACTCCATAGTATCTACTAAACACTCTAAAAGATACTTAACGAAAACAAGTGGCATGAAAACGAGGTAGATTTTCTATTTTGTGGTTTCTGATTCAATTGTTTTTGATTGTTTTTAATTTCTTGAACTTACGATCTAGCTATAAACACATTTGCGATGTAATGTTAAGTACACTACCGCAATAGAATATGTATGTCTCCACTGCAATAAAAGATGGAATAGTATTCAATTTGATTGATGTATGTCTTATTGTTCACATTGAAAGATTATTATTGCATCTCGATATCTTATGAATTCTGAAAAAGCGGTTATATTAGCACTAAATGAAGAAGGTAAGGAAGTACATTGTTTAGCTCTAAAAGATTGTTAAATGGCAGACTTTATAAGCATACATTATCATAACTATTAGATCGAATATTACGTTCAAAGATTTGAATATGAACTAATAAGGCGTGATTAATTCCTGTTAACCTGCATAAAAACGGTAACCTCAACGATTATTGATGAACACTGTATTCGTAAGCATGTACATAGTGCGTTTTACTGTCTGTTTAGGACTGTGTATGTTTACGTTTATGTTTGTGTGTCTGTTTGTTTGTATGTATGTGAAACTTGTATCAACCTGTTTAAAGTTACGTAATCGCACCTTATCTGTTATTGTCAATTCAATGACTGACAGAACGACAAGGAAATACCTGTCTGATGATAAAAAGCAGTACAAATATCTGGTTATAAGCTTAATACATAACATCATCATTTTCTCATAAATGCAACAGTTTCAGTACAGCAATGCAATGCGTGTGCAAAATGTGTATGAAGTTTATGAGAAATTCATGTGCAGGTAAGAATGTTTAATTACCATTTGTACGCTAACACTCACTTCTTAGAAATACCTAGAATTCGTTCTGTTTTAAAATACATAATTTTGCACTCATTGTTGCAATAGAAAAAAATTACAGATGGAAAATTTAAACATAATACCATTTTAGCTATCGATACAACAAAAACAAAAAAGGATATAAATGAAAGAAGGTAAATACATGGCAGAGCCGTGCCGTTGTGTGACGTCGTCTCGACAGTTATGAGAACAAGTGTCAATAATCACGAACGGCCTTGTTTCACCATGTATTAACCTCTATATATTGCCATCATCCGTCGCCGGTTGTCTCGCATATCCTAGACCAGTCTCAAACCCACCAAGCATGTTGTTATTGATCCTTTCGGAATATTTTGCCTTTCAATGAATGTCCTCGAAAATGGAATAGAAACTGACACAGTCAGCAGCATATAGATCCGTAACCATAACTGCCAACCGAAGTATGGTACGGTATTGATTGTTGGAATATGGTATAATGATTATAATTGATAGTTCCTCATAATCATCCGACAAACTAATTAATTAAATAATATTAGATGTTGACGTGTGAAGTTCTCTTGAAATTCGTTATGATACCATTCCTATATTTAGCCTTCGGGACATGTGCTCCTGAAAGAATGATCTATATTGTTAATGAGAATACTTTTGTAATGGTGTCGAAATTACATAATGCTCGCTACATTGCAACTAGATACCTATTTCCAGTCTAGCATTACTGTCATAAAATGCAAAAACGTTTACATTACCGAAACATTATATGTTACAGCATGCATATATTTTATTTTGAAGTATTTTAATACAGATGGGAAGGTGTCATTTCTCAAATACTTTACACCCATCTATTAAAACCTGTAAAGTTTAATTTCTTCCATGGCTTAAAAATAATTCTAGGTTACATTAGTGTGAATTGAATTCCTTCCGGTATCAAAAGTAAGAAAGGGCCAAGAAATGAACATGTTTCCGTCTGCGACATCCCTACAGATGTACGATTGTGTTTAAAAAATATAAATGATTAAAGTATAATAATTTGGTTAATTTCCTATAAATAATTTAAATTAACCATAAAGTTGATAACGAAGATAGGGAACTAAAGAAGAATCACCCTGATCATATATATTATATTTGGACAGATCTGAGATTTTTGAAAAGTACGACCCTGATCCTTTAATTAAATTGGCCGATGGCGATTAATCCGTTCCCTGTCTTTCTAGTGCAGTTATTGTAATAGCCGAGCTACCTAAATCACGACATTTTAGTGGCATTCATTTGTGAGCTCGTCTATTGTGTTGCCTTATTATGTTAGTATGCATTTATAAATAAAAAAATAAATGAATACATCACTTAACAATGTCAGCTTTTAGTTTTAATTTACCTACAAAGAAATAACAAAACATCAATCCAAAATAATTATTTATTTTTGTATGCCTTAAACAACATCAATGAATTTACAATACAACAAAACACATATTTAATGAAAACGAAAAAAAAAACAGTGAGCGGTTGCCAACGCCCGTCCGTTCACAATTGTACAAAGCCCATAACGCTAACAAATGTAATGACTGAAATGATAAGATGGGCCCTGTGATAATCTGGATATCGTTTAGCTACTTGGATTGTCCCTGTTCATTGCATTAAAGCTACACATGTGTGTATTGTCATTAACATCAGGTGCACCACGTTGCATCAAAATCACTAGAAATAACGTTCTGAATCTTGGCCAAACGTTTAGAACTTATGCAGACTTCCGCCGATGATGATCCACCGCGGCTAACGTTACAATCACTATGAATTAAATCTGACTATGCTAAATTACACGCAACTAGTCAGTTACATGAAACGTAAAAGTAATAATGTCGACAGACTATTCCGAAATAACGTTAATGTTTTTTATCCAAATCTGATAAAATCTTATTTTGTGAAGTTGGTTCAACTCCTTACTACCCCAAAACATGTCACCAAGAACGTATGTTTCGATCTCAAAACTAAATTACACACGAACTTTTGAAACGTTTTAGTATTGACCTTCTCCATCCACTTTCGCATTGAGGTTGGCCCTGAGCGTTGATTTACCATTCAGATTGTTGTATTTCGGAACACAATATTTAATATATTTAAGTTATTTTGCTTTGGTTTGTGATAGGGCCAACTTAAATAGATTAAACATTGTGTTCCGAAATACGACAATCTGAATGGTAATTTAACGCTCCGTATGAAAACTTCAGCAAACGAGAAATAGAGCCGTGTACAGATCCCCCAAAAAATGAAATCACTGTACCATATGTGTCAATTAGTTCAAGACAGGGAAAGTTTCCGTAATGGTTAATAATAATAAACAAACGAATAAATCATAGCTATGTTCAGAAGAAAGGTTAGATGACATGTTAACATAGAACTTTCCGTATGCTGATGATTCTCTCAGCTTTTATAAGCATTGATCTTACATTTCACACTTATTTAGGGACGTATTATAAATATTTATTCCCTTAGGCATATAATACATCAGCAGATGAAATATTCATATTCAGATTAAAGCCGAAACGTCCGTAAATATTATGACATAAATGTATAGTTCATAAAAGCGTTGGCAGTGAGTTTTCCCTGTGCATGCTTAATTTATATCAACACAAAAACCACTCTAATCTTTATCAGTACATAACGTAGGTAATGTTCTAAGAAATCCTTTCTTAATTGTAACTACCATCATCATTGGAGGTAGTGTGTGTGTGGGGGGGGGGGGGGGGGCACATCTAATGCCTTCGTTTTGAACATACGGCAGGTAAATGAATCATTTGGCACAGTCGAAATTGTCTTCCATGACTTCACATTCGTTTATTTTTATCTCACTACCAATGAAGTGTACTCGGTCTGTAATATATCTATATATACCACAGTTTACCAGCAATTCATTATTTGCAAGTTATTATCAACATGAAACCTTCTTAAATACAGGAAAACCACATCTGTCACTACAGCTGTTAGTATTAGGTATCATTCGAACCGACCGCCATTGTTTGATTTAGTAGCGAATATTCAATTATACTTTTAACTATTAGTATATACATGTTGAAAGACGCTTTTATTATATTATTCTACAGAAAAAGTGGTATATGCTTACGTATTGCCTTTTTAACGTTTATTACTATGTAGCCATATTTGACGATATTTGGCAACAATCACCGTGGATACTATGATATTTATATATTAAACATTATTTCAGTGAGTTAAAATGAAAACAAAATATAAAAGGGTAAATAGCTGACATCCAATTATTTTATACTGCCTCGCAAAGATCATCCCTGTTACTTTGAAGGAATTATTTTGTTATGTTAATATTGTGTTATATAATGGGTTTCGCTTGTATTGTAATGTTATGCTATGTTATGGAACTCATTTGTTTTGTCCACTTACATTTGTTTAATATTCTAGATGCCATTAATTTATACATTCTATGTAGAATAAAAGCACAGGACTTGAGTCTCTCATCATGGTTTTATTTTTGTATTGTCGACATATTTGCTTTGTCCCTGTAGTTTTTCTTTTTTTATTATTGTACCATTTGCATTTGAATTAGATCCCGTTGGTACGGACCATGATTTCGGATAAGATTATCCAATGCCTAGATGAATATCTTATGAAGGATTTTTAAACAAGTGGGAACAAATCAATTCTCCATGAAATGTTGAACAATGTGGTCCTTAATTCTCATAGATGGTATAACTTTTGGTACACGAATCTTAACCTAAACATTTAGTATATAGGTCGAGACAACTGTGACACAGGTCGCATATATGAATAATGAAGCGTAAATGTCATTGTAATACTTGAATATTTCGAGGTTAAATGAACAACAGGTTGATGCACGTTTTAGGCACATGCAATTGTGATTGAACAAAATTATAACCGTTAGGCAATACCGTTAGGTGTTGTATGATTTTTATTCTATACAAATGTGTATAAGCTTGCAAATAACACGTATGTAGGCGATATGTACTTTAAGATCTAATACCTCTTTCTATATGATTATATTTTATTACATTATTGAGCAATGTAACCTTTTCAAAACATCTTTAGCAACTTATTTCGCACGACTAGATTTTATGACTGCCAAATTTAAGCACAAGCATGTGCTATTTCTATGCTTGTATCAATCTGTTTCCAACAAATAAAACATCTTAAATAAGTTTTCAAGAAGCAACGTTAAGATGTTATTTGTATATAGACACCTGAGCACTGTGCCATATGCTTTATTGTTTGCAAATTGCTTTATTGATAAAATAGAGCAAACTGGGAAGTTTTGTTTTGATGTTTGAAAAATTAAAATGGAAATGGAATGGACTTGGGGAAATAGCCTGATAGAAAAGCCCCCCCCCCTTGTTGAAAATCCCCCCCTTATTTTCACCCCCGTTTTCTGTATTCCATTATTTGTGGTGGCTACAAAGAACTCATGCACACATACAAACATACACTATGACAGCCGATACAGCCGATACAGATCCAAACATGTCAAACATGTCAAACACGTCAAACTATTCGTATGATAAGAGATTCGGAAAACGTTTTCAATGTTGTGAGTGGTGTGGTGGATACAGTAACATTGACTATCTCTTACTCGTTATGAAAAACTGTGTGTTCGAACATTCCGCGTGTCCAAGCTGTTTTGATAAATACAACGGCTCTTGTCCTGCTTGTTGGTTGAACCATCCAGTTGCGTTAGCACACATTAAGGAAAGGAAACGATACTACAAGAAATTGGGTAAAATAGAAACTAACGACTGGTTATTGAGAGAGATGAGGCATGATTACCTCGCCACCATTAAGAAAAGCACAAGGGAAAAGTTCAAAAGTGACGTGTTGATGTTCGCCTTTTTGTAATGCAAAGTTCAAAAGGGTATAAAAGCAAAAGACTGCAAAACATTGCAAAATACTGCAAAGCCAAACTGCAAAGAGATCATGGCAAAACCAAACTGCAAAGAGATCATGACAAACAACTGCCAGTGTGACGACTGTAAGTTTTTCAGATTGAATTATTATGACTGTAAGTTTTACGAAGTTGAGGACTGCCAGTGCGACGACTGTAAATTGTACAGACAGAAGATGGATTTGAATGATTCCAATGCCATGAACTGTGAGATGGATGAGATGGCTAACACCGTAAAAACACAGAAATCAGACAACAGCAATACCTTACCGCAACAAACCGAATCGATGAGTGTTGATATGTTGGATAAGGAAATGTTCATGAATTATTATGAAATGTTCAAACCGCAGATGGATTTAAACGATTCCAGTTCCAATGCGGGAATGAAAAGAAAAGTGGAAAATGGTGAGATGGATAACATTGTAAAAAGACAGAAAATAGAATACAGCAATACCTCCCCCCAGCAAACCGAATCGATGAGAGTTGGTATGTTTGACAAGGACAATTTGCGAGATGCGGCAGAGTCTTGTATGGATGTGAGCATGGATGAGAAAGAATTCAGCGCAGTAAAAGTAAAAGCAGACGTTCTTACTCCACCTGCTAGTCCGATAAGGAAGAGGTTCAAGGCATGGGAAGGAAAAGATGAAGCTACAGCTGTTGTCCTTTCAGATGATGACGATATCGAGGATGGGAATTTTAGCGATGATCTTGAAAATTCTTCGCCGGCTTCCCCTTTGGATCATGATAAAGTTGCGAAAATACTTGAACAAATATACACTATTCAGGAGTCAAAATATGAGGCAGACCAGATCAGGAGGTGCGTTGAAAAATACAGAGAGATCAAGTATTGTGAGACGAAAGAAGCGTGGATAGCACTGAGACACCGTTACGATTATGCTGAACCTGAGATTCTAGACGATTTTCTGTTGAAGCACATAGGCTATATGTGGGAAACGATAAAACCGTATTTATGAACAATGAACCTGGGGACTCTGAGTATCATGACTTTGGAGACATTTAGTGTGTTATGATGTTTCAAGTTTTTGTAGATAACGATTCAGTTGTAAAATAAACATGAAAAAATGAAATATTCTTTGTCTTGTGTTTTCGTAAATGTGTAAAACGCAGCAAATATAGACAATAGTTTATTGTGTCACCAACGGTTAAGACTTGCCATGTTACTGTTGTCAAAACATTTGAATTACATAAACTGAATGAAATTGACTTGACACTATATTAGTGAAATATTTTTGAACCTTTTAAATAAAGTATGGCTCACAACAACGGTAAAAAAAAACTCAAAATGTATTTCGTATGATAAGAGACTCGGAAAACGTTTCAGAGCTTGTCATTGGTGCGGTGGCTACAGTAACATTGACTATCGCTTGCTCGTTATGAAACAATGTGCATTCGAACATTCCGCGTGTCCAAGCTGTTTTGATAAATACAACGGCTTTTGTCCCGCTTGTTGGATAAACCACCCGGCACGAAAAATGAATAGAAGAAACATTAAACGTTACTACAAAAGATTGGGTAACTCAGAAGGAAAAGATTATCTGGCCAGAATCAAGCAAAGCGCAAGAGAACAGTTTAAGCAAAACGTACTGAGATTTGCGTTTCTAAGACTTAGGATAACAAAAAATTAACATAAAAAACGAATGCTTTGAAATTGCTTTTTATTGAACTTCGTAATATTCACTTGTAAGTGGCAGAAGTAAAGTAATTCATGAAAAATCTTGAGTGTTTTCGTTGAATAGTTCCATACAGGCAGCTTCGTCTAAGGATTGCAGGTTGTCTGTTTGAGATTTCAAGCGCAAAACTTCGTCTTCCAATGCCGTGTTATTTTGCTTAAGCTGATTGTTTTCCGCAGTCAGCTGTGACAGATTCAATGTCAAGCGTGTAACTTCGTCCTGCAATAGTTGACTATCGTCCGTATTCGAGTTGTGCACATGAGTTTGCTTATACCGATCGTTCTCTCTGATCAACCTAAACACCTTTTGCTGTAGTGCGCCACATTTCTTGCGATACTCGGTCGTTTCCAGTTTGTTTTGCAGAAATGTTTTTTCGGTATTGTCAAGTATCGAGACGATTTCTTTGAACGTAGACTCGTGCTTGTTATCACCCATACATAGTCTCGCTACGAAGCCGGTAATTTGTAAATTAAGGTTGCTTATGTCCGTCATATTTCTATTGTGAGCGAGTTCAATGTCAGTTTTATTTTCGATTTATATCATGGAATGCGATTTACTAGTGAATTATTTTATTCTTATTATAAGGGCTGAAAATTTGTTACTTGTCATACACATTCTCAAACAATTATGTCCAGTCAAGCATCGACACAGCAAACAACGCCTTGTGAGAACACCAGTGAAAACGAGCAAAAAAGCGAATCTTGTTCTCAGCAACCCATGAATGATATCAATGAATATGAAAAAATGATGGAGATGGCAGAAGATTATTTGCGAGATGCTGAAGAACAAAAATCGAGCGAAATCGAATCCATGCAAGTTGACAACCCAGACGGGGCAGCTTGTTATATGAGAAATTGCTGCGTTTGTGACGGTTACTGTTATGATAGTGATAATTTTGAAGACATTGAGAACGTAGACGAGGAAGTAAAAATTGACGAAATTGAACCAAGCATTCAAGTAAATCAATTTCAGTTCACCGAACGACACAAGGAAAAACTAATAAAAGCTATTGATATTTTCTCTGAAGGAAGATTAAAGAGAAAATGGAACACTGGCCACCTGAAACGTTTGCAAACAACTCCTATTCAGACAAGTGGAACAAGAGATGTTTACAACTGGGTATCAGGATTGAAATTTTGCGCTATCTCGGAACACAAAAACCCAGTCGGCTACCCGTGTACCTATTACATCAGAATCAAACAGAACGAGTCAAATAAATCCGTTCGATGTTTTTTGTATTGCCATTGCTTTAGCACGCGATGCCAGAATCTTGTTGTTTCAAAATGTATATGGAATTTTAACATCGAAATACAATGATAATAAGCAGATCATGTGTTGTTTCATTTAATTTCAAAAATATTGCATATGTTCACGAAACATTTTTTGATTACAGTAAATAGCTTTCAGTATATGTTCATACTTAGCCATGCTTGAAAAGACATTTGATATAGCCGCCCTTAAGACACGATTAGGTAAATGCATGGTACATGGCTTAAAATAATGCTATGAGTGGAACGAATATAGTTCATATATAAAACTTATATTTTCTTCTCATGTCATACTTGTCAAAACCTACTGATCTAGTATATACAAATTATGGGTTTCAAGAAAACAATAAAAACGTGTTTAAAGAAGTTGCTAAGAAGGTCTGGTGCAAAACAGAAAAATATGGACAGTGTGCAATTGAATGCGAACATCAATATGGCAACTGAAATCCACACGTGCCCGAAACTATATCCATGTTTGATTTGTTTCAACAAGGGGGATGCTGAGAAAACAGAACAGAAAGCCCCAAGCCATCAGTGCCCTGAACTGTACCCCTGTTTGGTGTGTTTGGTGCAAGAAGACTCGTCGAGTGTTGACAAAACTTACAAAGTTGTTGAAAAGCTCAGTAGCAGAGACTTAGAGAGAAATGAGAATCACGAAGCACTTCGCCAGTTCTTCGCCAGGCGTGGGAGACAGTTTGTGCCAAAACGTTGTTAACAATAAATTGAGTGATGAACAGACAATGATTAGTAACAAAATAAAATGTATGAACTGTTCGTGTTTTATTGTGTTTATCTATAGTAATCTAGTTGGAATCACTTAAGCTTCAAGAACAACTATGCTTGCTCATAGTTATCAAACGAGTAATGGTCATATAGTCATATATATGTGCAAATCGCTATGCATAACTCCTCAAAGGTACACAGAATGTATCGTAAAATGCTACAAAGTACGATACTTAAGCAAAATAAAACATGAAATAAAGTAAAACAATCACAGACTAATGTTACGATTTTCGGTACAAGCTATACTGAGCTGATTATTATAAGGGAAAGTGTTGTCTGTCGTATTCACTTGGATACGGTTGAACCATGTAAACAATACTCTTTGTGTGTAAAATTTGGGATATTTTCTGTGTTTGAAGGTACGACCTTGGTAGTTATAGTTTCTATAATGTGTTCGCGATTGAATCAAGCCGGGTTTATGCATATACAAGAGATATAAATGATTTTACGAGGTTTTAAACATTTCCAATTTCAGAAAATATTTCTACTTTCGATTTCGTTTTTCTGAAAATGAACAAACTTTTTTTTTCCTATTGTTTAATTTCATAAAACGATACATAATACATGATTAAGATAATTTTAAATTATTTTTAATGAGTGTATTTTCTTTATTTTCGTAAAAGTTTAAAAAATAAATAAATAATGCAATTCATGGAATGATATGACGTGATATGTATGACGTCATATTGCAGAGTTCTCGCTGTGCGCTGGTCGGCCATCTTGAAAAATAAATTGTGAAGGTCGTATTTCCAGCTTTCCTGCGGTAAGTATGACATGAATGTTTAAAAGTTTTATGAGAAATTGTGTCTAAATATATGATGTATCATATTACCAACAAGTTTTGTCGATGTGTGCATTGAATTACGTAAAAACTTATGTCAAAAGAAATTGCTCCCAGCTCGTTTTAGAATGTTTCGAACATTCTCGAAGCCGATTTTAGAAACTTTAATTCTCGGCTAGATATGTTGAAAAACATAGTAAGCAGTGTTAATTCATATCTCTTGTCTTGTTTATGTCATATTTTGAATGATTTTAACTTTGTTTAGGGACCAAACTGACAGAAATAAGAAATGACAAATCATGCAAGATTGATAAATATCTTCTTCTATTTCTTTGTTTGAAAAATATGTTGAAAATTATTTTTTTTAAACCAGAGACGGCAGTTCAGATGCAGTCGTCCTGTGTGTCAGAAAGCTGGTGATCAAAATGGTTGAAGGCAGTACCCAAGAAAGTACATTTACAAGTAAGTAAAATCACTGAAAATTAATTCCATGAAATGAACTGTCATATCATAATCTCAGTGCTTAGTCTGCTTGGAATAATTTTTATAAACTGATAATTTATCTAATAACAGACACTGTGTTTGATTTATTACATTGAACTGCTATTAGATAAATTTTCAGTTTGTGTTTGATATCTACCAATGCCATAAATGCATAATTTTGTTCCTGTTGTGAATGATAAGAAATGTTGGGAACATAATACCTTCTGCATGTGAACAGTTTTTCTGTTTCTGTTTGTATGTAGGAAGTATTTTGTTTTCAGGATTATTTCAACATTGTTGATGTGGATGAAATGTGCACTTAGCCATGCTTTTAATGGAATGAAAAAAGTAAAAAACTAACAAGCAATATGTACAGTTTTGTTGATAAAATGTTTTGTTCCAGATTTGTGAGGAGTAACCTAGCCTATATAACCTGAAGCTCACCCAATATGCAGTGTTCTGCTCTGTCAATAACAAGTAAGTAATTTCACCAAATTTCATCAGAAACAAATCTCAAAGTTACAATGAACAGTAAAGTTAACTCATCTTGGTACTTTAATACACTGAAACACTGAACCAACATGATTTGATTTTGCTCTTTGTACTTATTTCACATTATGGTAGCAAAATTACAGCTATGTGTCAGATTCATGACATTTAGCATTTGTCATACATTTCACTCTTTCAGTTGTCAAACCAAATGCTAAGTGTCAAATCCATTCATGATATTTAGCATGTGTCATACATTTCACTATATTATTTGTCAAACCGAAAGATGAATGTCAAATTATTTACACATGCTCAGCAGTTTATCATAAATTTTACTCATTTTATTTGTCAAACCAAAAGATGAACGTCAAATTATTTGAAGATGCTAAGCATTTATCATACATTTTACTCTTTTTATGACAAATCGACTCACAAATTTAAGCAAACCAGGTGACAATGTACAAATCATTTAGGGTGACGAGCTTTTTGGTTACCTCGCCCGGCCAAACAAAAAGACTTATATATATACTAAAAGTGTTTTAGTTTGGCCGGGCGAGGTAACCAAAAAGCTCGTCACCCCAAAATACTTGTACATCGTCCTTTTGTGTGCCTAATTTTGAGATTCAACTAAATCGTTCTAAATTCAATGTAAAAAAAAGTTTCATAAGGGGGGTACTCAGCGTGAAAAAACTACATCGCTTAAACGCAAATGCGGTTTGGTAAGTATATAGCTAAAACGCGAATGCGCTTTGGTGAAAATCCAAAGTCAAAAATTTTGAAAATTTTGAAAAAAAATTGAAAAGATGTGAAATAAATCATGATTTTAAGCACTGTTTTAGTGAACTGCTCTGTCATTTGTAAATCAAAACTGAGAGAATGGTTAATATGTTTTGAGACAAAGCATTTACAACTCACTGCAAATATTCTTTGGTGGTCAAAGACTTAATAGAAGTTAATTAGCCAGTGTTCATATTTAGTAAATGAAAATTAGTGAGTTGAAGCTTATATTGTTAAGTTTTATTGTATATCATCTGGCAGGGATCATTTAAGATTCATGCTTTTGGTGGCAAACAAATTGAAAAGTATTGTTCTTATTTTACTCATTGATGTTTTCATTTTTCAACAGAAATGTTTTGTTTTTTCAGCTCTGTATGGCTGGTCTAACCTCAGTGGAAGTTGTTCGTTTAAATGGTTTCGGGACATTGAAGTAAAACAACACGAGGTAAAATACAAAGTGCTTATTTATTTTTTAACTTGTTTATCCAGTTGTATATGATAAAAAGTTTTTGAACTTGTTCATCGAGTGTTATATGGTACATACAACAATAATGTAGAATATAAATCACTGAGTTGCGGCTTCTCTGAACAAACATCTCTTCACTTTATGTCCACAGTTTTTTGAGAAACAAACAGGGCATCTGTTTTCCCAGTTTGTAGATTTTCTCGTTTTGCAGAATGTCCCACCAAGAGTGAAGGGCTGCCTGTTTGCTTCAGATTCCCAGTCCTCCTCGCTGATGATTTCTGAAGTCCTTACGCAGTCACCCCAGTCTTCAACCTCAGTTTGTACAGGTGATAATGTTTTTGAACCATAGTTCATTGTCATGTCATTGGAATTGTTCAGCTGCTCCAGTTCTGACTGTAACTCTGTTTTGAGTACAGCAAGTCTAGCCTCAAGAATGGCAATTCTTTTAATTTTGCGGTTAAGTCTCTCCATTGTACAGATCATAAATTGCTGTAGGTTTCAAGTTTTGTAATGATATTAAGTATGCGTTACATATTAAATATGCACAAAAATAATGCATTCGATCTGCATTTCACAAGTGTAAAACATCACAAATGAATGGTATTTCAATCTACTTTTTTGTCAAACCATATGACATTATTTGTTCATTAGTAAAACAAATTGATGAATATCAAAGCGATTCATGATACTGAGCATTTATCAAACATTTCACTCTATTATTTGTCAAACCAAAAGATGAACGTCAAATTATTTACAGATGCTAAGCAGTTTATCATACATTTCACTTTATTATTTGTCAAACCAAATGCTAAATGTCATGTCTTGAATCGATTCATGATATTTAGCATTTGTCATACATTTCACTCTATTATTTGTTAAACCAAAAGATGAATGTCAAATTATTTACAGATGCTAAACAATTTATCATAAATTTTACTCATTTTATTTGTCAAACCAAAAGATGAATGTCAAATTTTTGAAGATGCTAAGCATCTTATCATACATTTTACTCTCTTTATGACAAATCGACTCACAAATTTAAGCAAACCAGGTGACGATGTACAAATAATTTAGGGTGACGAGCTTTTTGGTTACCTCGCCCGGCCAAACAAAAAGACTTATATATATACTAAAAGTGTTTTTGTTTGGTCGGGCGAGCGAACCAAAAAGCTCGTCACCCCAAAATACTTGTACATCGTCACTTTGTGTGCCTAATTTTGTGAGTCAACTAAATCGTTCTAAATTCAATGTAAAAAAAAGTTTCATAAGGGGGGTACTCAGCGTGAAAAAACTACATCGCTTAAACGCAAATGCGCTTTGGTAGGTATATAGCTAAAACGCAAATGCGCTATGGTGAAAATCCAAAGTCAAAAATTTTGAAAAAATTGAAAAGTTGTCAAAAAAATCATAATTTTAAGCACGTTGTTAGTGTACTGCTCTGTCATTTGTAAATCAAAACTGAGATAAAGGTTAATATGTTTTAAGACTAAGCATTTACAACTCACTGCAAGTCCAATGTTATAAATGAAACCAAAATTTACCAGAGTAAACATTAATGTGCTATTGTATGTAAGAATGTTTCGTCTTTTACACGTTTCATTTCATTTTTTCAGATGAGATGCCATACACAGGGGATCCGACAAAAGACAGCAGACAGAATTCGTCGATCCATTTGAAATGTCATTGTTTATTTGAAAAAAGATACCTATCCACACTTGTTCGTTTTAAAATATTGTTTGTATTATATGTGCTTTGTACCGTTGCTTTTTGTTTATCAGTAATTCTCCAACACTTGTATTTCGTGTTTTACATGAACATTGAAAATTTATCATACAGTAAATCATTTCGAAAATGAAATTTAAATGGAGAAATACTGATTTATCTGTTTGCTTTTAATGTTTGTGCTGTCTTGCTTACCCCAGTAACGCGGGTCTTGTTTGCTATTGTGAGTACTGTTGTTATTTTTTTTGGCCATCCAAAGTATTGTTCACGAAAGATAACACATTTTTTTCATAAAATTGGTTACATTTTGGTCTGTCGATTTTTTTCAATGAAACCACAGTCAAACGGTTTTTCACTATATTTTTTTTATGAGAAACAGCCAGACTTGGTCACGGCTGAAACCGAGGAACATTTGTGATTGAACAAAATTTTAGCAGTAATGCTGCTTGTAATTCATAAATTTATTAAGCTTTGGTCTTGTCATATTGATTACGATATTGGTTGGAACATAACTTAATAAAATGGTAAACATTTTGATAGTGTGCACAAGAGCAAAATTTGCACTGCATTTTAAAATGTTTCATTTTTGTGAAATGCTGTTGACAAAATGATTTGTTTGCTCGTGCCAGCATGGGTGGACGAGATTCGTTTCTCACTGTCCTTTATGCGGCGGTTTAGGATGCAAGCCTGTTGTTTTGTCAATGTCTATAAAGTTCAGCTTGAATGAAAATTGAAATCAATATTGCAAGATCAAGCAATTTTTAAAAAAAATGTTAGAATGTAGATGCGTTGTGAAATACAAGTGAAATGTACTAGGCTCATTGCATTCTTAGTTTGGTTTCGAAGTGCAAAACTTCATTCATCACAAACATTCCTCTTGAACGACCGAACATTGATATGTGGCAATGTTTTCGTTCAGCAAAATGATTTGGCAAAAGTAATTTAAAGGCTAGCATGAGTATGGGTGAGTAAAGTAATTCATGAAAAATCTTGAGTGTTTTCGTTGAATAGTTCCATACAGGCAGCTTCGTCTAAGGATTGCAGGTTGTCTGTTTGAGATTTCAAGCGCAAAACTTCGTCTTCCAATGCCGTGTTATTTTGCTTAAGCTGATTGTTTTCCGCAGTCAGCTGTGACAGATTCAATGTCAAGCGTGTAACTTCGTCCTGCAATAGTTGACTATCGTCCGTATTCGAGTTGTGCACATGAGTTTGCTTATACCGATCGTTCTCTCTGATCAACCTAAACACCTTTTGCTGTAGTGCGCCACATTTCTTGCGATACTCGGTCGTTTCCAGTTTGTTTTGCAGAAATGTTTTTTCGGTATTGTCAAGTATCGAGACGATTTCTTTGAACGTAGACTCGTGCTTGTTATCACCCATACATAGTCTCGCTACGAAGCCGGTAATTTGTAAATTAAGGTTGCTTATGTCCGTCATATTTCTATTGTGAGCGAGTTCAATGTCAGTTTTATTTTCGATTTATATCATGGAATGCGATTTACTAGTGAATTATTTTATTCTTATTATAAGGGCTGAAAATTTGTTACTTGTCATACACATTCTCAAACAATTATGTCCAGTCAAGCATCGACACAGCAAACAACGCCTTGTGAGAACACCAGTGAAAACGAGCAAAAAAGCGAATCTTGTTCTCAGCAACCCATGAATGATATCAATGAATATGAAAAAATGATGGAGATGGCAGAAGATTATTTGCGAGATGCTGAAGAACAAAAATCGAGCGAAAATGTCATTGTTTATTTGAAAAAAGATACCTATCCACACTTGTTCGTTTTAAAATATTGTTTGTATTATATGTGCTTTGTACCGTTGCTTTTTGTTTATCAGTAATTCTCCAACACTTGTATTTCGTGTTTTACATGAACATTGAAAATTTATCATACAGTAAATCATTTCGAAAATGAAATTTAAATGGAGAAATACTGATTTATCTGTTTGCTTTTAATGTTTGTGCTGTCTTGCTTACCCCAGTAACGCGGGTCTTGTTTGCTATTGTGAGTACTGTTGTTATTTTTTTTGGCCATCCAAAGTATTGTTCACGAAAGATAACACATTTTTTTCATAAAATTGGTTACATTTTGGTCTGTCGATTTTTTTCAATGAAACCACAGTCAAACGGTTTTTCACTATATTTTTTTTATGAGAAACAGCCAGACTTGGTCACGGCTGAAACCGAGGAACATTTGTGATTGAACAAAATTTTAGCAGTAATGCTGCTTGTAATTCATAAATTTATTAAGCTTTGGTCTTGTCATATTGATTACGATATTGGTTGGAACATAACTTAATAAAATGGTAAACATTTTGATAGTGTGCACAAGAGCAAAATTTGCACTGCATTTTAAAATGTTTCATTTTTGTGAAATGCTGTTGACAAAATGATTTGTTTGCTCGTGCCAGCATGGGTGGACGAGATTCGTTTCTCACTGTCCTTTATGCGGCGGTTTAGGATGCAAGCCTGTTGTTTTGTCAATGTCTATAAAGTTCAGCTTGAATGAAAATTGAAATCAATATTGCAAGATCAAGCAATTTTTAAAAAAAATGTTAGAATGTAGATGCGTTGTGAAATACAAGTGAAATGTACTAGGCTCATTGCATTCTTAGTTTGGTTTCGAAGTGCAAAACTTCATTCATCACAAACATTCCTCTTGAACGACCGAACATTGATATGTGGCAATGTTTTCGTTCAGCAAAATGATTTGGCAAAAGTAATTTAAAGGCTAGCATGAGTATGGAGGTGTCGTTAGACCAGCTTAGTATTGGTGTAAGGTGGTGTACAGTGCCAATACTAGGAACCGCTCATGTTCACCATGTCACGCTACAGGCAATGAAAAATAGGGAGTGGCAACCTCTTTGTATTGCCGTGGTCCGACACTCCACACAGTCTTTACAATGAGAGGGGAAATATAGGCAATCGGATGCTTCTTCCTAAGTGTGCCTTGTCGAGTAACTGCCTTTGGCGTTGCCTTTATTTTCAAATTTGTGAACAAATAAAACTAGGTTAGGACCACATAATAGGGTTACGATGAAAATTAGGTTTCCCTTTTAATGCTTGAAGATAACAGCCACTGGCGTTATACTTCAAAAAATGGCTCGAAATACATATCACACAAACATTCAACATTTCAACATTTTGTCAGCAGCATTTTTCATTTTTCAAAAAAATACTCAGATGTACAAAAATAATGCAAAACATGAACAGCAAATTCACAAATTCTGCTGTGTTAAAATTTAAAAATCAAACATGAGATTGTATGAAAAAGCTTCTTTTTTATTTTCAAACATGTTAAATCTCACGATCATAAGCCATATGTACAAAAATAATGCAACTCTGAATTGTAATTTCATGCTCTCAACAAAAAAATATGCATCGAAAATTGTGAAAAATTGTGAAAAATTGTGAAAATCTAGAAGTTGACGAGAGATCTCAAGATTTCAAAAAACGAACTATAGGCTTTATTTCACACAATACTTCATGAAAAAAAAATCAAATCTTCATAATGTTCATAATCTAGAAATTAACGAGGTATCTCAAGATTTCATAAAAAAATTATAGGCTCCATTTATTCAAAATTATAGGCTCATGCAAATCTTTCAAAAAAATATAGGCACATGCAAATCTCACAGATTTCACAATCATAAGCCATATGCACAAAACATGCAGCTAAGTCCATGAAACATGAAAAATTGATATCTTTCTGAGACTGGCGTTCACACAATGTCTCATGAAAAAAATCAAATCTTCATATTGTTGAAAAATTATAGGCTCATGCAAACCTCTCAAAAAATTACAAATCTCACAATCATAAGCTATATGCACAAAAAACACCAAGTCCATGAAACTTGAAAAAAATTGATATCTTACTGAAACTGGCGTTCACACAAGATCTCATGAAAAAAAATCAAATCTTCATAGTGTTGAAAATTATAGGCTTCATTTATTCAAAAAATTATAGGCTCATGCAAATCTTTCAAAAAATTATAGGCACATGCATATCTCTCAAAAAATTACAGATCTCACAATCATAAGCCATATGCACAAAAATGCAGCATCAAGTCCATGAAACATGAAAAATTGGTATCTTAGTGAAACTGGCGTTCACACAAGATTTCATGAAAAAAATAAAATCTTCATAATGTTCAAATTCAACAAATCAACATTTGCAGCAAATCTCTCAGATCTCACAATCATAAGCTATATGCACAAAAAACACCAAGATCATGAAACATGAAAAATTGGTATCTTACTGAAACTGGCGTTCACACAAGATTTCATGAAAAAAAAAATCTTCATAATGTTGAAAAAATTATAGGCTCATGCAAATCTCTCAAAAAATTACAAATTTCACAATCATAAGCAATATGCACAAAAATGCAGCATCAAGTCCATGAAACTTGAAAAATTGATATCTTTCTGAGACTGGCGTTCACACAAGATTTCATGAAAAAAATAAAATCTTCATAATGTTCAAATTCAACAAATCAACATTTGCAGCAAATCTCACAGATCTCACAATCATAAGCTATATGCACAAAAAAATGCAGCATCAAGTCCATGAAACTTGAAAAATTGATATCTTACTGAAACTGGCGTTCACACAAGATTTCATGAAAAAAATGAAATCTTCAAAATGTTCAAATTGAACAAATCGACATTTGAAGCAAATCTCTCAAATCTCACAATCATAAGCCATATGCACAAAAAAACACCAAGTCCATGAAACATGAAAAATTGATATTTTACTGAAACTGGCTTTCACACAAGATTTCATGAAAAAAATAAAATCTTCATAATGTTCAAATTCAACAAATCGACATTTGCAGCAAATCTCTCAAATCTCACAATCATAAGCTATATGCACAAAAAACACCAAGTCCATGAAACATGAAAAATTGATATTTTACTGAAACTGGCGTTCACACAAGATTTCATGAAAAAAATCAAATCTTCATATTGTTGAAAAAATTATAGGCTCATGCAATTCTCTCAAAAAATCACAAATCTCACAATCATAAGCCATATGCACAAAAAATGCAGCTAAGTCGATGAAACATGAAAAATTGATATCTTTCTGAGACTTGCGTTCACACAAGATTTCATGAAAAAAATCAAATCTTCATATTGTTGAGAAAATTATAGGCTCATGCAATTCTCTCAAAAAATTACAAATCTCACAATCATAAGCCATACCTTCAACATTTGTGCTCTGAAACTAGCGTTCACACCAGTTTTCATGAGAAAAAAAATAAAATCTTCATATTGTTGAAAATCTAGAAATTAACGCGGGATCTCAAGATTTCAAAAAAAAATTATAGGCTTCATTTATTCAAAAAATTATAGGCTCATGCAAATCTCTCAAAAAATTATAGGCTCATGCAAATCTCTCAAAAATTACAGATCTCACAATCATAAGCTATATGCACAAAAAACACCAAGTTCATGAAACATGAAAAATTGGTATCTTACTGAAACTGGCGTTCACACAAGATTTCATGAAAAAAATAAAATCTTCATAATGATCAAATTCAACAAATCTACATTTGCAGCAAATCTCACAGATCTCACAATCATAAGCCATATGCACAAATTCCACCAAGTCCATGAAACTTGAAAAAAATGATATTTTGCTGAAACTGATTTCACATAATCTTCATAGAAAAACTACTTCATTCACAGATTTCAAAATCTCGAGCCATTTGTACAATAATAATGCGGAATCAAGTGATAATTCTGGAACTATTTCATATGAGCGTATAAATAAAAACGGTAAAAAAATAGTCCTAACCATTTATGCACAATTATAATGCGATGCGCATTAATTTTGGCCATCGGGTATATAAGCTCCACATTTTTCAATATTCGTCATTCCAGTAGCAAGCTCTTAGCTCAGAAGTGCTGTTAGTCTGCTGGGAGCCCAAAGTGGGTTTGAACTTCTCAGATTTCTCCTCGCACTATGAACTTGGTGCATCAGAGATACAGAGAAAATATCTGAGAGGTTTTTTGACCTTCTGGTTTGAACATGAGAACCGTATGTCGCGATACCTCATAGTTTTTCGCTCTTGAGTCTGGCCAGCTCATGTTGTCGATCACTTTGACATCGCCTGACGAATACGATCATTCTCTGTGATAGCCATTAGATCATATACAAAAAGCGATTTTGGCAAGTGATTTGTTATTTGCGTCTGGTAGCATGAGCATAGAAGTATAGCTTCGACGAGATTTGTTTCTCATTGCTCAATATGCTACGGTCTTGGATGCAATGCAATGATTTTGTCAACTTCGCAAAAACATTTTGGCAAAAGTAAAATTTGAGAGGCTACCATGAGTATGGAGGTGTCGTTAGACCAGCTTAGTATTGGTGTAAGGTGATGTACAGTACCAATACTAGGAACCGCTCATGGTCATCATGTCGCGCTACAGGCAATGAAAAATAGGGAGTGGCAACCTCGATGTATCGCTGTGGTCCGACACTCCACACAGTCTTTACAAAGAGAGAGGAAAACACAAGCAATCGGATGCTTATTCCTAAGTGTGCCTTGTCGAGTAACTGCCTTTAGCGTTGCCTCAGTTTTTTTTCAAAATTCAAAATTCAAACTTCAATCGCTTCTTTGCTCAGAAGTTGCGATACATAAAAGGAAATGCTTTCTGAGATTAAAGTTAGCATTTCCTGCCTGCAAGTAAAGCGAGCAAATATGCCTCTATGTGCTTAAGAGGTGTGTTTGAAAGTGAACTCTGTAGCCTTCTCTTAGATCAAAAGAGAAATAAGTCTACGAGTTTTCGAGCCTAGCTTGTGGTTTTGGGTACTTGAAGTTGATCGCATATTTCCAATCGTTCACTGATCGATCTATGCGGCTGTAGCACTCGATTCTTGCTTCAGTATAGCCATTCATGTATCTGAGATCATAAGTTCGGCGTTGTGCCTACAACGAGTCAGCAATACCCCGTTTGTTACACCCGAGTAGTCCAGCACTCTACATTATAGGTGTAACAAATTGTAGAAGGTCGCCTGGAAGGCCTCTAATGGGTGCTGATTTTGCGTAGTGTATGACACTAGGAAAATAGGTTTCTGGCTCAGAGTTACCATTTTCCGACCTCGCTGATGCCGTGGGTAACCTGACCAATGCCAGTCACAAGTCTGGATGAAAAACAGGGAGTGACCACATTGCATAACAAAAATACTTTTCACATTGAATGTTTGACATTATAACAATTGTAAACATTTGCTTGTGTTTGATTTCATGAAAACAATTGTGTATAATTATGTATATTGATATGTTTGCAATGTTATGTATGCTATGCATGTTTGTACTTTGCTATCTGCTTACATTTTGAATAAAACCTAAACTGAAATTAGAAGCATTAGTTGTATATGAGAAATTTTCAATAGTTATGCAACGATTGAGTGAAACAAAATTTAAGCATCATGAAGACTTTCGTCTTTTGAAATGCTTCAAACTGCAAAGCTCACTTCACTTTCACGTGAAAGCAATTTTTAAATTTCATCTCATATTTTTCAAAATCTTCAAACATCAGAAAAAACTCATGTTTCCTTTACATTATAATTTCAAGCTCTTATAATCTTCACTTCTCAGTTCATTTGCACCTAGTATGGTGGCCGAGTGGTTAAGGCGTTGGACTCAAGTTCCAATGGACAATGTCCGCGTGGGTTCGAACCCCACCCGTACTAATACTTTTGCATTTAAGGCAATTGTCCATTCGACTAAGAGTAACTGCAAAGTTTTGTAAGGAATACATGAGCAATTTGGCAGATCGTATGGCCTTTGCATTATAATTTCAAGCTCTTATAATCTGCACTTCTCAGCTCATTTGTACCAAGTACGGTGGCCGAGTGGTTAAGGCGTTGGACTTAAGTTCCAATGGACTATGTCCGCGTGGGTTCGAACCCCACCCGTACTAATATATTTTGCATTTTGGCTGACATGCGATTAGTATCCAAGATATTTCGTAATTTGGCATCACCTCAGCATGAAACAAGAAACGCGACAAGAGTTGCAACTACAAAACGATGAAAAAAACCTTTGTCAAATTTGTGTTACGGACAAAAAGTGTATTGTGTTTACGCCTTGTGGCCATTTGACTTGTCATGAATGTTCAATCAAAACTAGTAAATGCTATTTTTGTAGAACTGTCGGAAAATATCAAATTGATGAATAAACCGTAAACCGTAATCAATTATTTGTATTTTTGCTTTCTGTTTATTTCATTTACATAGAAAGGTGAACTGTGTTAATCACTCAAACACTACCAGTTCTGAGCTCAAATTTCTAACATTGGTTAGCAAAGTTGTTGAATGCAAGTTCCAGAAATAATGTATACGCTTTTTAGAGTACTACAAACTATTTAAACATACAGCGGTGACTGTACTATTCACACTTCACTAACTATGGCAAAACGATATACTGACATCGTTGGGTTTGCTGGACTACAGTACAATGATTATTTCAAAAGATTCTGTTGGGAATGTCAATTGTGTTGTGCTGGAGTCTTTACGTTAGAACCTTGTCAACGACATGATCTTTTGAACATTTTCCCTCCAGCTGGCTACTGCCAAAACTGTTTTCGATATGTGTGGTACTGTAATGATTGTAAGGCTGATGGAACGCCACCAAAAGTGCGAATGAGAAACTATTGTTTGTCATGTTTCTTCCACCGATTTGAAAATCTTGCAATCTTGGCCGGCTAACCCTGACGTGGTTGAAGAAAGTTTTCGATTGATTGTGACAATTATCTTGTTTCACAAAATAAAAAATAAAAACTTGAAATAAATTACTTTGTTTTTGTATCTGATACCAAGACGCTCATTTTTTTCTCTGATGATTTTCAATTTTCATTTTCAATTTTCATTTTCTCTGATGATTTTCAATTTTCATTCTCAATTTTCATTCTCAATTTTCATTCTCAATTTTCATTCTCATTCTCAATTTTCATTCTCAATTTTCATTCTCAATTTTCATTCTCAATTTTCATTCTCAATTTTCATTCTCAATTTTCATTCTCAATTTTCATTCTCAATTTTCATTCTCACCCTCGTGGGACTAAACGCACTCATCGCCGATATCGGGTTGTAATAGATCTAACAGCTTATTCTGAGATTCCTAAATATGTAAGGATGCAATGGGCCTATCTATGTTATATATATTTATTTGCCCGAGTAGGATTGTGCTCATCTTGTAAACCTTATAGCAGATGCTATAGTAAGCTCACTCTGTAACATTAGGTTTGCCCAAGCAGTTTTATTTATTATTATTTTATTGATAAAAAACAAATACGTTTGCCATAGACCACTGAATTGTTTTTGATACTTAATGCTTAAACATCCTGTTAATGAATAGTCCTGCAATAGATGAGGGTTGATTTATTGGAAAATAATGCATAAACATTCTACGATATACTCGACAATTTAATAATTCTTTATCATTCTAAAAAGTGGCTTCTCCAAACGAGGGAACTCTACCTTTATACTCTCAATAAATTTCAAAACATTCTCATTTCTTTCTTTCTTTGTAGAATGCATCGCACTCACAGATGAATTTTGGAGCTCAACGCTATTACATCGAATACATTAGCTCGACCACTTGAAAGGTGTCCATGTCTCAATTTGGTTGTAAAAAGATTGGCTACCTTTATCAGACTTATTCTTGTTAAAACACAGTCCGATAAGTTCATTGCGATTAGTTCCCGGGTAAGCCGGCAACGAACCAAGAACAATCCGAAGCACGACCAATGTTTGATGGAAGATAGCATTCGGTCGGACCTCTAGGATGTAGAGTGAATTTGTTTCCCGATTTCATCTTGATGTTTGTTTTGATGCCGTTCAGACAATACACCTTCGGAAATATTCTCAAAACAGTATGAATAATGTGTATTGATGATATTATACCGGATAGGAGTGACAAAACGTTTATATGGTGCAAAATAGGAAATATGGTTTTCCCTTTCCATCAGCAATACTAAATGCCATAACATTTGCGTCCGATATCAAACCATTACATTCCGCAATGAAGTCTCAATTTACAGATATGAATATTGTTTTTCTGCTGTAAAACTGTAGACAAATGGGGAGTTGACATTTTACATTTAAGGTGACCAATCAAAATAATAGCAAATGATAAGTTAGTTTAAACATATTTTATTCATCAACGTATACACACATATTATAAAGACAAACAGAAAACACATGTACAATCTAGAAAAGGATTAGAACGAAAGATAAATATATCTTAAAAAGTTCTTCTCCAAACTTTTGCAGAAGTACAAATTTAATGACGGACATTTGAACAGCTTACAATGTAGATGACACAATGATATTGATATTGTTGGATTAGATCAGATGGTAGTGTTTAATGTGATTTGGCTTCATTTAATTTTATTAAATATTTAAAGAATTTTTACATACGATGTACACCGACAAGATAGTAGCTAAAAATTAAACATTTTGTGTGATTAACAAAGCTACAATAAGCTTAGTTTATTTTCACTTTTCAAATACAAAAGTCGTTAATGTTGTTTGAGAGCAGAATAGGATAGTAAAGAGGATAAGAATGAAGAAAGAGGGTAGGGTGGTTGGTTTAGATTAACAACTTCCAGTGCCTTTTCTTCACTGAGCCCTGATTGGTAGTATTAAATAACATGTATACAGAAAGGAGATAATCCTTGATTGATATAAGGTAGTATGTGACTGTCACTGGCTATCAAATCTTTTTGTCATTTGAATAAAGAGGTGAACTGCATCGAATAGTGTCTTATTTTGTTCTTCTGTGAGGGCAGTGTCACCGTATAGTAAATTGCGAAGCATTGCGTTAGTCAAAGCCTTTACAGAGTTGAAAAGAAGTCTCCTTTGTTCAGTATAAAGGGGACAGATAAGAAGATAATGATATGTTGTTTCCTGACGAGGGCACAATATTTTTAACAAAAAGGAGATGGTTCAGTGAACTGCATTCGTTCCGTAAGCGAGTGTGAATGACCTGTAATCGACGTTTCCCATAATAAAACAGAGTATTTGGTTTGGAATTATCCGACTTAAGGTACGCTTTAAAACCAGAGACAGTGTCAATGTTTTGTGCTTCAGCTGGGAGACTATTGCATGCTGAGATTTATGAAGGTAGGAATGAATTCATATAGAGTGACGTATGTGTACGAATGCTAGAGATATTGGATGCGTTTCGAAGTGATCTAGTTGATGCTTGACCGACTGTCTGAGGAACCAAAATTGACAGATAATCAGGAGAGAGACCATTTTTCATTTTGTAAAAAGTAAAAGCTTGTGTTTTTCACGTCTTGTTTCCAAGCTATCAAAGCCAGATTCAATGTGAAGCAGACGCAGAGAAACAAGGCGAGTGCAACCAGTAACAATGCGTTCGCATTCGTTTTGAATTTTGTCAAGATCGTTTTTTTCATACTGTGTACAATTATTCCAGATGACATCCGCAAACTCCAAGATTGGCCTTATGAAAGAAAAATAAATAACCTCCAGAGACCTCCTATCCAGCGTAAATTCAATAAGGCTATAATAGTTATTATCAGAGTGAGGAGGACGATAGAACACACCGATTAGTACACGTTTAGATGTGCGTATCTTTATTTCTAACCAGAGACACTCTAGTGCCATTAACTTAAAATCATCCCTTCTTTTAAAATTGATACCGTCTTTGATATAAGCGGCAACGCCACGCCTAACTGGTTTTGAGAAGCCAGGGATTAGAATTTGTGCGTTTGTGATTGTATCAGCTAACAAAGTTTCAGAAAAGGTAAGGATATCGAAAGAACCTAGTTTAGTTGACAATAAATCTAGTTTCGGTAGAAGACTTTGAACATTGTAGTGCATAATAGAAAGGTAGTTGGGACAACACAGAAAAGTTGAAAGATTAGTGGACAGATCGCTATATGAACTACCAGGGGACGTGTCGAGTCTTGGGATTTAACCAAGTTAAAACTACCATGGAAAACATAAAGCATAAGCAATGTTTTGTAAAGCTTGCATTTGTACTAAACGCTTCACTTGCCGTGTGACTTAATGTGAAATTGCTCTTCGATCGCATACGTTGATCAAATTTAACTTGGAATCTTGCAAGAATACCTAAGTTAGATGTAGCTTAGATTTAACCTTAAAGAGTAAACATTACTTGCATCGCTTGCTAGGCTCAGAAGGAAAAAAAGATTCACAGTAAGATGGAAACGGATGTTGTTCCTATATTTAGCATTTTGGAAAACGCCGAATTTTGTTTGCCTATTAATGTAATTGAACTGATAAAAATTATAAATGCTAGTGTTATCGGCAACACAATGTTACAAACAAGTTACGACCGTGAAGTAACCAGAACCACACCACCACTACACTGAAAGAGAAAGAAAGAGAGAGTGCAAAGAAAGCAATAAGCATATATATAAATGAATAATCATATGATAGTGTGTTTGGAGGACATTGTATATCTGAATTTGTACCAGTTATGAAGAAAGTTGACTATGTTCATAGATCTATAAGAGGACTTTTGACAAAATATATAGAGAGCGTAAAGTCTGAAGTACACGTAAACAGACGAAAATACTTATTGTAAATAGAGAAAAATAATAATGCCTAAGAATAACAATGACATTCTATAGAAAACATTAAATGTGTGTTTCATGTTAATAACAAGAATTTAAGAAGTAAATCCATCTACAGACAATAATGTATTGCAAATAGGTATTGCTCTACTGCATGCATATAAACAGAAAGCATATTTTATTAACTTGTTGACTGCATTTCAAAACTTATTTTAAACCTTTTACAAATTGTGTGTATATTTTTAGCGAAAAAAAATAAAAAAATATACTGAACAATATTTCTTAATTGAACATGGTAAATATTAACAAATCAAATGACTTCGTTTTCAATAAATTTTACAAGTTTAGGAAGACAAAAGAAATAAAGTTGTTCAAGATGACTACGAAAAGTAAGTACATTAGTCTATACAGATAATCATCTTCATGCAACAATACACCAGAATGTAATGTATCATATTAACAGCAAACACATTCTTATAAGTATATAATCTTTCTATTTCATTGAACTTTGAACATTCTTTAACCTAGCATAAATTAATAAATCATTGAAAATATATTACAAAAAAACAATTTGTATCGTAGTTTATTAATCATTTCTGTTTAAGAAGCCGCAAAGATAGAAATTCAATAATGTAAGTAAATTTGAAAGGCTTCAATAGGTTATGATTTTGAAGGTAATATTTTAGTTTAAGTAAAGCATATATAATATTTGTAACAGTGACCGATTAAGGTATTAACTAGTCATGATACAAAAGCTCTTATACAAACAGGTGAGAGAAATAAATCCAATTGAATCGAGAGTCACTAAGCCGTAAAAAGTTAAGTACCCACTGGTGCAGGCGACCTCGCAATATCTGCATAAGATTTAAACTGGTTTAAGTCGTCGATACAATCAATCCGTTTGACGGCGAATGAGTCACCGTGCTTGACCCTGACAAGAATTGAACCATCTGAAGACCAGGCGCCTTCGACACGACCAGACTTTGCCAACCCACGAGCATGAAAGAGCAGATTTGCACGAGTTTTTGTCAAATCTTCATTGAAGAAGACTTTATTATGGCCACACTCCTTTAGTTTGGATTTCAATTTTTTACGCCTTCTGCCTCGCTCGATAGGTAGCAAACTTAACTAAAATGGAACGGGGGCTAGTATTCGGAACAAATCTGCCGGTTTAATGAGAGCGATCAATTTCCTCAAGTGTAACCTAAGCGCCAATGTCATTACAAATCGTCATAACAATATTGTCAGTGTCCTCGCCTCTCTCCTCCGACACTCCAAAGAATCGCAAATTGTTGCGTCTGCTGTATTGCTCGCTGGCGTCAGCTTTGTTTTCCAACTTATAAATGCGGGCTTTTAGTTCCACATTTTCGGCAGTCAGTTGAGATATTTGTGCTGATAAGCCTGATGTAACTCCAGCAAAAATAGATTTAACCATAGGCTCAATATTTTAACCAATTGAATCCTGTACAACTTTAGTAATCATTGAAGTGATAGCAGGATCAAGTTGTGCCTCGGCCATGTCGTCAATCGTATAATTATATAAATCTTCTGATTCACTTGTTCCACTACCAATACGATTTTTCTTAAGTTCTAAATAATCTTCGGGTGATGATAATACTGAAAAATCTCTTTTAGTTGATTTAACAGTGCTGATCGGCGTAGAAGCAGACAAACTCATTACAATTACGATAAATAAGTGTTGATATTGGGTAATGTATAATTTACATGTCAACGCTTTTAAAGATTCGCAGTATACTCAAGTATTCGAGCGAGGGCAGTGTTACGCGTCATATACAACGACCTGTCAATAGAAGTCAATATACAGTTCAACTATACATGTAGATAAACCAGGATAAGTTATAATGGCTTTACAGAGGAATTTGATATTAGAAGCCTTTCTAAACAAAACAACAGACACCTTTTTTAATTCTACGAAATATATATTATTGAAACTGCAAATAATGTCCTTAAATAGGATCTTTTGCAGTTCAAAATATATCTAATGTATGAAGCGATGTTGTTTTTGCTGGAATCTGCTAATTGACACACTAAGTTTGTTCCGTCTCATTTCAGAGGAAGACACATTGAACATTAATACTTTCAAACGAAATTCAGAGATCATATTTTATGTATTGACAACATGGTGCCAGCATATGGTGGCAGTGACTTGTTTTGTTTGTTTTATAGGACCTTATTTACTATCTTTGTACGTTTGCCTGTCATGAACAATGCTTCACATTGAAATGTTTTATTACATGCGTTGAAAAGTCTTCCAAATAATTGAAATATATACTTTTTGGGGATTTTTTTTCAAAATAAAATACGTCTTACGTCCAGGTTGAATGATGATACTGTAAGCTGCAAATTTTCAATTTTCAACCGCCATCAGACTATCTGGTTTGCGGTGTCCTATTTAATACAAGAATAACTAATTACTGTTAAACAATATGGTGTTTAATTTTACTCTCATCTTCAAGAGAACAAACTATTAGCAGAAAAAAACGTAATTATGGTGTAATCATTTAAATGATGCAATCAATATTATGCAAAGAGGTACAGAAACATGCTCAGTAGCAAAGAGTTTAAACATAAGTCCGGTTTAGTCGCAATGGGCAAACGCCAAAGACATAGAACACAAAATCACAAACAAGAAACATAGAACAGCACAAAACTCTACAAACAGCACAGTGCATAAATACTATATACTGGGGGTTTAAACGAGTTTGTGTGCACAACCATAATCTTATCCCGAATAAAGCAAAAACGTAAATGGTAATCTTATCAAAGCATACATTAACGCTTAAGACATAGATTACAAAAACAATCACAAACCAGACACATGGAACAACACAAAACTCCACAAACACAGTACACATATACTATTTATGAAGACATCTCGTGGTTGTGGCGAAACCAAAACAAATACAATAACAACATGGAATAACATGGAATAACAAGAAAACAAAAATACAACCCCAAACATATTGTTATGAATAATGTTATGTTTTAAATGTGCATTTTTTTGCGGAAATCTTTGTTATGATATATATTGAATGTGTTTTGGCAGTTTCTTACAGGTGCGGTGAAGATTTATGCTTTTTATTTGCTTGTTATTGTACAATAGATACTTTCAACGGTAAGATTGCTTGCCAAAAACACAATGTCTCACAGCAGGTGTAAAACCTTAATTGCCTGATCAATCACAATTCCTTTATATATTTAAATTAATCTTAACTACTGCCATTATTATACCGGGGACAATAAATGTATAAGTATACAGCTATTGAATGGTTATTTTGTTAACAGTCAAAACTGTTGTTCCGAGGTGGAGGGATGACATCTGAACTGTTGTCCGACGCCGATAGACAAAAGGGCACCACATCTGAAAGTCATCCGCGATACCAAGGGACAACTGTTTTTACTGTTACCAAAATAACCATTCAATAACTGTTTTATAACTTGATCAAAATTTTATTTAAACATAAAAGGAGATAACTGTTTTATTACATGATCAAATATTATTTGAGCAAAATGTTAAAAAACTTGAAAAAAAAACGTTAATGAGATGCCGTCTAAAAACAGATTGGAAATTCTAATGACATCATAGCGCAGGAGGGTTATAGTACATACGGCTGTCTGCTGAATAGTTCAACACATGACAAATAGATAGCTTTCATGCAAAACAGCGATAAATAACAGACTTGTATTTATATAACGAATAATGTAATCATCAAAAAAAGAATACGTGTATCAGAGAACATGAGCAAAACATTGTGGGGCTATATAGCGATACACCCTAATAAGCTACATAATTCTAGACACAGTCTAGTACACTGATGTACTTATTAACTTTTAATGGATGCTGGCAATAATAAACATTGATTCGCAATGTTATACGAATCATCGAAGTTTAATGTAAGGTATATTTATTGTTCGACAAATGTTTGTTCTACACGTATACTGATAAGCCATACATTTAGAAGCAAAAATGTTAGGTTTGGCATTAAATATGAAATGAATTGACTTATCGTATTGTTATGAATGAAAACTACAAAACATGACCAATAGCTTACAATAAAGAACACAGTGATTACGGCCAAGCGAGACAACATGTTCGAGACAACAAATATCAAACAAAAGTCTTTTGAACATTCTTGGGAAATCGCCTTGTCACGGTCAGGGAAAACGGCTACCACACAGCAAAAATAAATAAATTATCAAAACATTATCATAAGTAAACTAATGGTTACGCGGCTTTACGTATTGTGTAGCCGGGGGGCGGGGTTCAACCAGTTTCCGAGAGTGCAATGTCAAGGTCAGTGAAAACTACAACCACAAAAATAATATTAAACAGTAATTAAAAGACTGTTAATAGTAAAATATTGGATAAGCGCCTTTACGTAGTGGGTAGAGGGAGGGCGGGGTTCAACCAGTTTCCGAGAGCACATCGTCACATTCGCCATCAAAATAATGAGTCTACATCCGGCTTAAAATAGTTTAAGAAATAAAGTAAAAATGGTATAGGAACTCTATGGTAACAAAAGACTACTGCTACAAACCCTGTAACAATACAACACCTTTGATTTAAACTGGCAATGAAACGGACTAAACTATTAACCACATACAGGTATACACAACAGCAAGAACTGGAAGACGAGCTAAACCGAAATTAGACATCTGTCTTAAAAGAAGCTCCTACGAAATACCACATAGGGCAACTTTTACAGTTTACCAGTTTATTATTCTCTCTGATAGTTGTACAAATGTTTAAATACAAGTTTTGTTTGTGTTATTGCTTTTGACATGAACAGGAAAATTAGGCACGCCTTGTGAGATGCATTTCGTTTTCAATGTCATCGTTTACTTCTACGATGTATCACTAACTGTTAATGGTGTCATATTCCTTCATTATTAGAAAGGAGATGACTTCCACTGATTTTATTAGTACTTCCTCGTTTCTTGGTTTGATTAAATAATGTTGTTGTTTTACAAAATATAATCGTACTTACAAGTTATGTCCATCATACAATGCATACTACAGGGTGAATCCTAATCCCAGTAGTCAAACATTCAAGTATAAACAATGTTTAGAAGTACAAGGTAAGTGCAGCCAAAAATAAACTGCTGGTGTTCAATATTGGTCTCAAAGATTGGATCTAAGAACGATGAAGCTAATCGGATTATTTGTTTTAATAATTGACTTGTTAAGTGAATGAAGTCATTGATGCTTTACCAATAAAAACAATTGGATAACCACTTGGGGATTAACATTCGACACGTTGCATTTTATTGGGGTATGGTATGCAAATGGGGATGTTCAAAATTGGTGGAGTCCGAAGGACTCCACCAGCATTTTGAAATGCCTGAGCGACCTGGGTTCTGACCGAAAGTTGGTCAACGATGCAAAGCTTTGCACAAAAACATATTTTAGCATATAAAATGTAGCTGCATACAAATACCAAAATATGAAATAAACCACATATAACTTACATATTTTCTGCTGAGTTGTCTTTTCCGGGCAAGCTGATGTGTTTACTAAATAGTTCTTCCTGCATTTGTTTTGACTATTAAAAGCACTAAATTATGTCTAAAACGACTAACTCCTCCGAACTTTAGTTTTTTCTGTCGATTTAATTCAGAACATACGACTTATATGGACATGATTCCATTACGTCGTATGCAATAAACAAAGAAATTTCAAATATTCTTTTCTCTGATTCTTAAGATGCTGTACATTTTATCAAGAACATGTTTACAAAATGTTCACGCTTAAATTTGTTATCAAAACAAATCATTGTTAAAGTAGGACTGTATAGGTAATTAATTGATTACCCAATAGGTATTGTGTGTAAATAATCCCAGTAATCCAGTCAATTTTTGAAAAAACAACACTTTCAAAACGAATGAACACTGCAAAAAATGGCGTCAAAACAAAATGCAGCTGCCGAGTTATGTTGCGTCCCGAATCGAGCTTAATGTAAAACTTTTTCAATGACATCACTCATGACGTCATACAAGCACCCGTTATAGAGGTTATTTTGAACTAACTGTTTTTTGCATTTTCGTGATATTTAACAGCCTTTTTAAACACAAACGTTTCTTCAACTGTTCCATCCATCATGAAATCATCTACATTAAAATCAATCAAATTATCGTTGCTTATTTTGTTTTAACTGCTTTACTGTGGATTACAGTTTTGCATGTTGCCAATAATTTTACTACGATTTCATTGAAAAAAATAATAGTTCCGTAGTAAATATGCCCCGCCCATTGGCATTACTGCGCCTAATGACAGGACAGAAGTATCGAACAAACGCACGCGATATCGATGGGAAATGCCATTGCACTTTATACAGAAATAAAGTGCAATTGAAAAACAACAACCATCGTTAAGGAATGAAGAGTGAATGTAAATATATTGTAATGGTCAGTAAAACACCATTTCACTGGAAACCTTGGTTTTATACAAAATCTAACGTTGTTGTAAGATTTGAGTGTTTTTAATTTATATGAAGCTTAGTATTACAGGGTTTTGTATATACCGGACTGACACGTAAGGCAATGTTGATTCTCATCCTGTACAACAGCAAATTTTGGATACTAGAATGGCAAGGTCAAATGCATATGAAAGCATTTATTTCGTCTTTGAAATTGATTATCTCTGGAGGGCTTAAACAAGGAATCGTTTTACACGAAAAGCTATGTACGAAATAAGTGAAGATTCATGTGGTCAGCATAAATTGAAATTAAGCATATGTCAAAGCCCAGAAGACAAAACCCTGCAGACCATATGTCCTAAACCCAGCGTAATTAGTATTATAGCATGTTGCTAACGGAGTACCCGTTTCTATATGAATCAAAGACATCCGAAGTTTTGATCAATCTTAATTTAAAATGTCAGGAAAACGGATGAGGCAATACACTTGCACTATGTCTAACATAATTTAAAATGAGTTGGTACATTTGCGGGATATTCTTCTACATAACAGACATTTTGAATATAATGTTAATATGGATTCAGGCAATACTACCACACCGGCATGATACATCATACAAGGCGTATTTATATCTATTGTTTCGAGTTTACGTCGCAAGTTGGATTTTAAGAATAAAACATCGAGAGACATGCCTAGCAGCGATTATCCTATTTGAGCCTAATGCAATAACACCGATGTATCGATGTCACTATTATGTTTTGAAAAAGGTAATATAATAATTGTAAAAGAAAGCAGGAGAACTACAGTAGAACTCAATATGTATGTTGATTATACGATAACGAAACAATAATTATGTTACTTGTAACTTGTAATTAAATGCAATACAGGGGCAAAACCAGTAGTCTAATACCAACGTCGGCCCTGTTTAAAGGTCGGTCTTTGATGAATAATGTACAACGTAGTCATACTTTGATGTTGTGAGATGTTTAGTGGTCCGCAAGCTGGTTGTGAATACAATGTCAAGGGAAGGTCATTTGCTTTTGTATCTCGTCTGTGGCCATTCTAGTTGTGTTGGTGCATTACATTCTGAATCAAAATATCAATGGAAAATGCATATATGATATGATATACAGCCTGATATCAAGTTTAATGGCTCCACGAATAAATGAAGAAAAGGCAATGATATATATATAAAAAAAACATCTTTTAGTATCAAAATATCATCATAAATATTTGGGTACATGTAAAGGCATTTTGCCTGGGCATGTTCAAGTCAATATCTCGTATATACCGGTTATTCCATTCAACATATTTCTGTGTGTGGAATTCACCTTTAATTGAAATGTATTAACAGGAAATGAATTATAACGATAGGTGTCAAATACTATATCAACATTACTGCCAGCCTAATTCATTCCTTATCAGCATAGCACAAGATAAAACAGCTTCCTCCATAATTATTTATTACACACAAAACACCTGTATTTTCAAAAGAAAACATTAAACAGTGGATCGGTTTGTTTCAAAGATAGTATTTCTTAAATATAATGCACACGATAACAAAGACAAACAGTTGAAAGAAAATAACATTCCAATTTATGTAAACAAGCAGTCTCAATCAAAAAGGGACACATATGTTTCCATAATATTGATGTACAGTCGAACCTCGTTATGTCAATTTTAACGGGACCAAAAGAAAAAAGTCGAGATAACGAAAAGTCGACTCATCCGAATTACAAAAAATATAACCAAATCTAAAACGTTTGAGTTGGATTGTACGATGTTTACATCCACAATTGAACGGTCTTGTTAAATATTTTCGTCGTGAAAACAGCAAACTTTTTATTGAAAAATAGAGTGAAACAAAAGAAGAATTCTTATTTCTTTTACGTTTAAGGATCACACAAAACACATATATAACCACAATTGCATACATTTGTACATTGTAAGATTTTATACCGGGTCCTTCTCTGAATTGGTCGACCAGAGCAGTGGAACTAACATTTGACATTTTGTAGTTTTTCTTTTTGTTCCCATTCGGGATTGATGTCTAAGCAATAAAATGTTCATTTTTTATACAATACCAAAGAGCTTGAGCAATAAATGTCTCTTTAATTAAATACATAAACAAACAACTTTAATTATTCGCACTTACCAATTACATTTTTGTATACCCCAATTATGACAGTTTGTTATATTGACACGCACGGTATTTTGTGACATGCCGCAAACCGTCATAAATATTTTCACACCTTCGTCTGATCTACAGTTCGACATTAAGAACATAGGAAATGTGTGAAATTCAACCACTGGGACCGAAAAACGAGGTCGACATAGCGAAAAAGTCGAGATAAAAATATCGACACAAACAGATTTATTTTATATAGAATAAGAAGGAATAAATTTGGGACCGGAAAAAAAAGTCGACATAACCGGAAAGTTGACTTATCCGACGTCGACATAGCGAGATACGACTGTATTTGGTTCTTCCAAACAATGTAAGCAACAATTATAAGACTGTAGCCTTAAGTTGTGCCAAATTCTATTTTGAACTCCTACAAAACACGGCATGAAAAAACCCATTCATTTCACCAATGGAAATCATAATGAAAGCATGCGTGTGGTCTGTTTGGGTTTATTCTATTTGAGTATGTTTGACTTTATCTGTTTGTGTGTCTTGTTCATCGCTGTTTGAGTCATTGCCTCGTGTCTCTTAATAGGGTATATCGTTTGAATTTCTGGACTACTTGCCGTATTGTATTATTTTCATATAATTTTGCAGGTTCATAAATAACATGTCCCTGTGTATAATATATTTCCTGACTCAAATCATTTCGGATTTAAATTTGTTATGATTGACATATCAATTGTACATCTTGAGTGTGCAGCTGAAGTTCATTTGTGAGCGATGATACTATTTTATTGTATCTCTCGAATAGTATATGTCTCAGATTAACTCAGATGTTGGTGGAACACATATTTTGAAACATAAAGCAGTTTCCCTATCAGGCTAAAAAAGAGTTAGATGTATAACTTGTATATCTTGCGGGTGCAAATAAAGATTTAAGCACTAAAAAAGTATTAATATTTAGTCTCTTAAAAATCCTACGCCATAGCTAAATTAAGATTTTGGTAAAAAAATATTCCGAAAAATGAAAGCATTCCGGCTCAATGAGGCCAAACGTAGAATCAATTTGGCATGGTCGTATTTCCCCCCCCCCCCAAAAAAAAGATTGTGGTTTCATGTCCATCCCAACAATCACTTTTTTAATTTTAAAACCTCCATCATAGCAGCATTGTCTTGTTGGCAGTCTCATCAACAGCTATCTCTTGAAAAATGCATTTCAAACGTTGGTTTAGCATTGACATACAATCATTATTATTTGTTTGTGAATCTCTGGTGCTGGTGTTATCTAGAATATGCAGCATATAATCACAAATCGCATTAGTCCGTATCAACTTCATTAATTTAACATGGGTATGTGATATCTTGAGTAACATTGTGTACCCAGCGTATTGCACTGTTTTGTTCATCGTCGTGGTGAACATCTAGCATTGACCAAAATAGTATTTTCTGTGCAACAGAAATCAAGGGCATTTATGTATTGTACAATGATAATAAATAATTATCTTGAATAAAAAATTGGAAATTACAGCGGCAATTCAAGATTGCAAAGCGTTTAAGTAAGTAAATCCTCATCGGGTGCCGATGATTTCTAACGACGATAATACATTAAACAAGCAAGCTTTGATGTAATTGATTACGGTGTACCTTACACGTGATACTGACGTCATAATTAAGTAACATTGAGACCACTCTTACGTACATGCTATTGCCGGATATAAGCCTCCTTTTTTGCTTTTATAATCTCACATATTATATGCATTCAAATGTTTAAGTAAAGTATATTTTGGTTCTAGCGTTTAAGCGTAAAAGGATCTTAAATGTGACACAAACCGTATCCAACGAAACTATAAAAGAAGCTGTTTACAATAAGCGTAATCATTAGTTGTAAGAGGTAAGTGCCTCACACTTCTCTTTTTTGCACAATAACAATCACATCAACAGGTTAATTCCTTCGTAATAGCAGACACATACATCATATTTATATGAGGATTTTTCACGTGTTTTATGACTGAAAGGAATCACTATAAACACCCATAAGAATTACAAACAATATGATCCAACATATCAGAGAACAATGTTTGTCTAAGTTTATTTCTGAGAATCGATGGTTGCACTAGCCATTATTGCACATGTTCCTGACGTTAAAAAGTGTCATGGTAACGAGTAAGAATTTTAACATTGAGGTTTCTGATGAATTTGAATTGTTTTCAATTAATATGGACTTAAGATTGATCTATACATAAATTCGCTATATAAAGTGTAAGTCTCCACCGCAATAATGGAATAATATTGAACTTGTTGAATTAATATCTTATTGTCCACATTTATAAAATTAATTTGAAAGTTATTCTATTGCATATAGATATTTGCAGAATTCTGGAAGAAGGGTTATTCAGCAGCACTTCAAACAATTAAGACCGATCGAATATATATTTCAAAAATCTTAATATTTGCTAGACATGTGAATTTGAGTTCTTATTATCTGGAAAACCCCATAAAACGGTATCCTCAATAGTTATTTATGAACAATGTATTCGCCAGCATGTATATATTGTATTTTGCTGTCTGTTTAAGTCTCCGTTTGCTTGCGTGTCTGTTTGTGTGTCTGGTTGTGTATCTGTTTAGGTTCCTGTTTAAGTATCTGATTAAGTGTCTGTCTGTGTGAATCTTTGTCTCTGTTTGTGTGTCTGTGTGTGTGTCTGTTTGTATGTCCGTTTGTGTGTCTGTCCGTTTGTGTGTCTGTCTGTGTGTTTGTTTGTGTATGTTTGTGTGTTTGTTTCGTGTCTGTCTGTGTGTCTGTTTAAGTTTGTTTGAGTATATGTTTACGTGTATGCGTGTGTGTCTGTTTGTGTGTTTGATTGTGTCTGTTTGTGTGTCTGTCTGTGTTTTTGTTTGTGTCTGTTTGTGTTTTTGTTTGTGTCTGATTGTGTATCTGTTTGTGTGTCTGTTATGTGTCTGTTTGTGTGTCTTTCTGTGTGTCTGTTTGTGTGTCTGTTTGTGTGTCTGTCTGTGTGTCTGTTTGTGTCTGTATGTTTGTTTGAGTCTGTATGTTTGTTTGAGTCTGTTTGTGTGTTTGTTTGTGTGTTTGTTTGTGTATGTTTACGTGTCAATCTCTGTCTGTTTGTGTGCCTGTCTGTGCTTCTGTTTGTGTCTGTTTATGTGTTTGTTTAAGTGTATGCGTATAAAATTCTCTTTTGATAAGATTGTATTTTAAAAATGAGTTAAAATACTAATAAAACTTAAAAATAAACTAAAAAAGACTTAAAAAATCGTCTTTCGTTAAATAAGTTTTTTATGATACTCACAAAATGAAATACAATCTTTCTCTTACATCCACAAATTTCCTCTATGTTTCTATTAGCGAAACGTTAACGTCGATCCTTTTTACGTAGGCGTATACAATATGAAAACGATGTCTTGTAAAAGAGCACAATTCTCAATGCAAAACAACAACCAAAGAAGAGACAACACGTTTAAGACAAGACATATTTAAAACAAAACTATCAAATTATATCCTTTTAAACAACCTTTGGATATCGCCTTGTCGCGGTCAGTAAAAATTGCTAATAAACAATTATCAAAATATTGCCATTGGTAATATTTTGATAACCGGCTTTACGTTGTGCTTGTGGCGAGTTTCAACAAGTTTCCAAGAGCTCAGCAGCACATCCGCCAACTTAAAATTAGTCTTATTCGAGCTTAAACAAAACAACACCTTACCCTTTAAACTGACCATGGCTTGGACTAAACTATAAACCACATACAGGTTAACACAACAAAAAGGAATGGAAGGCCAGCTCAATCTAAATAAAACAATTTATTATGATATAATACAAGGGCAACATTTTCAGTTTACTAGTGGGCCCTTTTCTCTTATATTTGGAGAATTATCTAACTCTATTCTTTTGTGTCATTGTGTGATTTTTTCCACATAAACATGAAAATTAGGCACGCCGTGTCAGATGCATTTCGTTTTCAATGTCATCGTATACTCCTACGATGTATCATTATCTGTTAATGATATGATATTTGTTCATTATTGTAAAGGTGCAAACTACTGAAATTCGAACTTCATCGTTTCTTGGTTTGAATTATAATTTCGTTGTTTTGCCAAATTTAATTTTATCAAATCTTTATGTCAATAATACAATGCATAAATGGCAGGGACATTTCCAGAAGTCGAACATTTAAATATAAACCATGTTTGGCGGCACAAAGTGAGTGTCGCTAAAAGGAACTGAATCAGCATCAGCAAGTATAATCAAACTGTACTATAGCCATATGGCATGATCATTATAACAAACTGTTTTGGCCGCGTAAATATTAAAACATAGTCGATTTAAAGCAAAATCAAGATGTTTGAAAGATATTCCTCACCTGCTATTTATAAGTAAATCACTTCAACCTATAATGAATATATTGCCAAAAATCTTAATGTTTACCGTCCCATTTAAAATAAAAAGTTTGAAATTCTCAACCACCTATTTCAGCCGGGCCTGAAAGTAAAAATTATGAATAAAGGGTTATATGTATGTTTGGAATGTATCCAATCACTTTTTAATAAAAAACAACAACATTAACTGCTGTCAAAAATGTAAGCTAAAGAAAACAAAGACGAAATCAATTCAAACAATAATTGTGCTTCTGGATGGATTTGAACCTTTACCTTTAAACCCTCATAAGATTTGTATTTCTTAGCTTAAAAGCATAGACTTAGTTTAAATTGAAGAGTTTTAAGTACAGGTTTTTATTACCGTATAGTCCCTTAATGGATACTAAAATGTCTAAAGATTGAATGCTGCTGGTAGCATTTTTTCGTCTTCGAAAATAGATTTTTACTAATTTAGGGAATATAATCAGATGAAAGAGTTTTACAGAAAAAGCTATGTATACAGCAAGAGAAATTTCATGTGATCAGCAGAAATTAAAATTGACCATATGTCAAAGCCCAGAGGATAAGACTCTGCAGACCATATGTCCAAAACCCAGCGTTAGTAGTATTACAACATGTTGCTTAGGGCGTATCCGTTCCTATATTAATCAAGGATATGGTTTAGAAATGGTTAATCATTTTTTAAAAATGTCGGGAGTGTGGTGGAGGCAATAAACTAAACATAATTTCAAATGAGTTGGTACATTTGCGAGAGATAACTGCACATGACATGATGTTTATATTGATTCAGGCAATCACACAACATTAGCATGATAAACCATACATGACGTTTGAATAGCTATAGTTATAGTTTCGATTGTACAAAAGACACCTCAAGGGTCATTCCAAGTAGCGAATATCCTATATAATCCTAATAAAATAACCCCAATGTATCGAAGCCGCAATGATGTTATGTGAATAGTAATACTATAATTGTCAAAGTAAGCAGGAACACTACAATAGAATTGTATATCGTTGTTAATTATATTATAACGAAACTATAAATATTATTCTTGTTAAAAATTAAATGCAATACAGGGGAACAACCAATATTCTATTACCAACGTAGGCACTTTGTAAAGGCAAATACATGTCAGTTTTAAATGAATATTGTAGCATGGAGTCCGACGTTGATGTGGTGTGACGTTGTGTGTTCCACAAAATATATGTGATTGCAATGTCAAGTGAGGGGCGTTTGTTTTTGTGTCTAATTTTAAGGTCATTATAAAGTGTCAGTATATAATGTAATGTAAACAAGAGATAGCCAAAAATTCCTTTTTTTTTAAAGTCCAGGGTGAAGGGGATAAAAAAACAAACAAAAAAAGAGCTCTAAAAGACATATACATTATAAAAATACTTATTAAAATATCGTCATTGATAAATATTTAGATATATTTGCAAGGTATTAGGCCCGGCACGTTTACGTTAATACTTTGCTTATACTCTTTGATTCATTCGATTTATTTCTGTCGATGATATTCAACTTTAATGGTGAAGCCGATACGGCAAATGAATCATAACACTAGGTGTCAAATACTACATCAACATTCCTGCAAGCATAATTCATGGCTTATCAGAATAGTGTTAGGCAAAACATCCTCCCCATTAATTATTTGTTCCTGAGAAACAGCTTAGCTTTGAAAGACAGACAGTGAATTGATTTGTTTAAAGATAGTTTTTCAAACGTATAACTTCAAAGAAATTGCTTGAAATTGTTATTGATTCATCATTGTCATGGAATCTGCAAGTTGACTATGTCTGCAATAAATTAACTGCAAAGATAGCCCTTTTAAAAAGACTAAATTACTTTTTATCGGATTAAATGAGACATTTATTTTATAAATCTTATATTCTTCCTATGTTTGACTATTGTTGTAGTGTTTTGGAGGAAAGTAAACAAACGCATATACAACGAATAACTATGCTTTAAAAAAGAGCAGCAACAATTATTCTCTTTAAGCATATTAGAACGCCATGAAATGAATAATTTAAAAAACAAATTGAATGACTTCAATTTGAATACCGTTCCAAATATCAAACGGCTGTTATGGTCTATTAAGAATCTTACACAGAGTTAATATATAGGAGACACTATTAAGATATCTTACAATACAAAAGATGAATTACGTTTTTCTACGCCACAAGACGTTGCTCACATTCAACATAAAACACAATAGAAGAAACACTCGTTTGCATGCTACAGTGGGAAAGTTTGGAACTTCTTTTCCAAAAGGATTACGTAAATCTAACACGGAAAAGACATTTAAAGCCTGCTGCAAGTTCTTTTTAAATTATCATTTGCAAATACCGTTGTAAGAATTGTATGTATAATTCCAAACATATAGTTTATGTGTATATCGAGTAAGGTGTTAATGCATGTGTGACTTTATGGATGTATTGTTAGCTATTGATGTGTTAAATTGATCTATTATATTCATGTCTCTTTATGCTTTTGCATTATATTTTAATACGTACACTCTGGAAATGAATTTATGCTTACGTTTTCATTCTAAGCATTTTTGAATACAAACCGATCATTTATTCCAGTTTTAGATCATGATAAAAAAATGTACTTATGCTTTTTAACAATATGTATTTTTGCGAAACTGAAATGTGTTTTCTAATATGAGTTTGTTTATTATTTGCATCACTTCTTTTAATGTCATTTTATTTCATGTGTGTGTGTGTGTGTGTGTGTGTGTGTGTGTGTGTGTGTGTGTGTCCATTTAGAAGACCACATTGTAAATAAGACGAAATTTTTCGGTAAGCGCATAGCCGATTTGATAAAAATGGCTTAGCCGTACTTTACAAATAAAAAGGATTGTGGTTTCATGTCTATCCTATCAATCACTCTGTTCACTTTGCGATGTCTTCTCTCATAATACTATTGACATGGTTGCAGTCTAATCAACAGCCGTCCATTGATAAATGCATTTCCAACATTGTTTTGACGTACGTTTAGCACTACTTATTTGTTTGTGCTAATAGGGTCTCTGGTGCTAGCTTTGTCTAGAATATTCTAGCTTTGTCTAGAATATGCAGAAATTAGCACAAATCGCATTAGTCCTTTTGAACTTAAATAATTAATTATGGGTATGTGATATCTTCATTAACATTGTGTACCCGCCGGATAACACTGTTTTGTTCATCGGTGTGGTGAACATCTTGCATTGACCAAGTAACATCTGCGCATCACGTAAATACGGCACATATGAATTTAGAAAAAAACTAGAAAACTTTGAATAAAACAACGGCAATCCTAGAATGCAAAGCGTTATCGGTTACCGAAGATTTCAGACGACAATGGCGTATTTAACAAGCAACCATAGATTTGATTGAACACGATGTACATTTAACGTGACATTGACGTCATAGTTAAGAAACCTTAACACGAGTATTTTTGATAAGTTTCTGACATTAGTCTTTTTGCGGTTTTGTATTTTATTCAAGCATTAACATGACAATCAAGATATTGCAGGATTTCAAATATCATATGCATTCAAATGCATTTGTAGTGTATCTTGTAGATGAAACTTGACAAGCATCTTCTTAAATGTGACTCGTATCGTATCATATAAAACAATAAAATAGGCATTTAACAAAAAATGCCATCTTTAGGCATATCGTTCAAAAGTAAGTGCCTCATACTTCTTTTGTTTTGCACCAGTACAATCACATCGACAGATTAATTTCTTCGTATTAGCAGAATCCTATATCCGAATTATACGAGGATATTTCACATGTTAATGACTGAAAGGAATCATTACAAACATCAAAAAGAATTACGAACGCTATGATACAACAAAACACAGAAAGAGAAATGATCTGAATTCGTATCTAGAAAGTTGCTCCTGAAAGGTTCAGATAAGCATGAACCATTACTCAATGTTATCTACTAAACACTCTAAAAGATACTTAACGAAAACAAGTGTCATGGTAACGAGGTAGATTTTGAGGTTTCTGATTCATTTGTTTTTTAATCGTTTTTAATTATTAATTTGGACTTCAAATGGAGCTATAAAGTTTAAATCATTTACAAAGTACTGTTATTACTAGGGGTCCAAACGAATATTCGATCAAATGTTTGGTATTCGAATGTCAAAATCGGTATTCGAATATTCGAGTGTTGTTGCTGAATAAGTAGAATAATAAATATTTTGCCTACAACTCTGTTGTTGTGTATAAAGTTTGTTTGTCTTATTGTAACAACAATTGGCCCACGATGCCAGAGGTGTGAATGTGCTGACAATACACTTAACACGCGTCATTTAGGGACATATCGTCGGGTAATAGAAAATGTAATATTACAATAACAGGCTATTAGGCAAGTGACATCAATTACTTTCGGTAAACTGTTATATTTAGCTTTCAGTTTTTATTTCCTCTATTGATGTACACTAGAAGAGTCAAAATCCTTATAGGTTTTCGTTTTATTATTTTACTAAATCCCGATTTGGTTTGGTTTTTCCATAGTTATATTTAGTAGAGGTCACTCCCAGAACGAGGCTGCTCGTCTCTTTTCGACGCATAAAGCCATTTGACTAGGAATCAATCTAATTTCACATTGTTTACAAATATGAATGGAATTGAAATTATTTGATATTTTATTGTTCAAAATGTATTGTGTTTTGTTTTGTTTTTCTTCCTGAAAATTGGGAATTTCAAAGGCTTATTTGAGAAATTCAGGGTACGCCGTGCGTACTGGCTACGACAAAGTATGGTTAAAATGCTCCGGCTAATACTTCAGCGAATATTAATAATAGTTTACTTCAAATTCTAAAATATGTATTTCGGTTATCGAATATTCGATCAAAAGAATTACCGAATATTCGAATTACAATTTTGCCATTCGTTTGCCTTTTTTTTTAAAGGCTGTTAAATGTCACGAAAATGCAAAAACAGTTAGTTCAAAATAACCTCTATAACGGGTGCTTCATGAGTGATGTCATTGAAAAAGTTTTACATTAAGCTCGATTCGGGCCGCAACATAACTCGGCAGCTGCATTACTTACTGCAGCTGGGATTATTTACACACAATACCTTTGGGTAATCAATTAATTACCTATACATTCCTACTTTAACCATTATTTGTTTTGATAACTTATTTAAGCCTGAACATTTTGTAAACATGTTCTTAATAAAATGTACAGCATCTTTAGCATCAGAGAAAACAAAATGAAATTTCTTTGTTCATTGCATACGACGTAATGGAATCATGTCCATAAAAGTCGTATGTTCTGAATAAAATCGACAGAAATAACTAAAGTTTGGAGGAGTTAGTCGTTTTAGACATAATTTAGTGCTTTTAATAGTAAAAACAATTGCAGAAAAAACTATTTAGTAAACACATCAGCTTGCCAGGAAAAGACAACTCAGCAGAAAATATGTAAGTTATATGTGGTTTATTTCATGTTTTGGTATTTGTATGCAGCTACATTATATATATGCTAAAATATGTTTTTGTGCTCAGCCTTCATTGTTATGATGCGGGCCCTGATAGCGCAAATGTAAAACTAAAACCGGGCATTAACGCCACGTGAATTTACTGAATAATTCATATTTTCTACCGATAACGCCCGGGTTTTTGCGTTTTATTACACCACGATAACGGACCGAAAACACACATTGTATGCAATAATACGTATTTATAATATTCTTGACCTTGAAAATAAACATTTAAATAAGGAACTATTTTATCTGTGCATTCATTGTCGTATAAAATTAGGTTACGATAGCTGTTCTAATTTACCCACTGTTGAGAACAACGAGAGAAAGAAAAAGAGAAAATGCTCTTGAATAATCAAATTATTTTAGCAGAAATGTAGATTTAAATGAATGTAAATATAAGTATTAAAATTCGACATGTTGCATTTTATTGGGGTATGGTCTGCAATGGCGCAGTTCAAAATGTTGGTGGAGTCGGACTCCACCCATTTTGAACAGCCCCATTGCATACCATACCCGAATAAAATGCAACATGTCGAATTTTAATCCTTAAATAGTATTCAATTTGTTTATGTTATGCCTTATTGTCCAAATTTATAAAATTGAAATATCGATACCGAATGAATTCTGGGAAAGCGGTTATTCGGTAGAATTTAATAAAAAAAAGGGTAACTTAAAAAAGTAACAAGTTCAATTCTAAATGTGAGATTGTTAAATAGCAGAATTTATAAGCATTAATTGTCATAAGTATTAGATCAAATACTACTTTCCAAAATCTATACATTACATGATAGGCGTGAATTTAAGTTATTGATTCCTGTATATCCGCATAAAGACAGTATCCTCAGCGATTATTGATGAAGACTGTCGTAAACATGTATAGAGTGCGTGTTGCTGTCTGTTTAAGTCTCAGTTTCTTTTGTGTGTATGTTCGGGTGTCTGTTTGTGTGTATGTATAAGTGTCTGTTTGAAAATCTGTTCGTGTTTCTGTTCAAGTGTCTGTTTATGTGTCTGTTGTTTTGTTTAGATGCTTTCGGCACTAAACAAGAGCATAGTATGTATGTGGCTACCGGTTGCGTACCTAACATTGTTATGTAAAACTTGTATTAACGTGTTTTAAGTTACGTTATCGCACCTAATCTGTTATTGCCAAGTCAATGACTGACAGAACGACAAGAAAATACCTGTCTGATGATAAAAATGCAATGCAAATAGCTGGCTATAAGCTTAAAACATAACATCATTTGTTTCTCATAAATGCAACAGATTCTGTAGAGCAATGCAATAAGTGTGTAAAATGTGTATGAAGTTAATGAGAATTTCATGTGTATGTTTGAATACCAGGTAAGAATGTTTAATTACCATTTGGACGAAAACACTCACTTCTTAGAAATACCTAGAATTTGTTCTGTTTTATAAATACATTATTTTGAACTCTTTGTTGCGATAGTAAATTTGCAGATAGAAAACATCAACATAATACTATTTAAGCTTTTGATACAACAATAAAAAATTAGAGAGTTCCAATGAAAGAGGTTAATACATATCGGAGCAGTGCCGTTGTGTGACGTCGTCTCGAGCCGTTATGAGACACGAGGGTCAATTATCACGCATCGGCCTTGCTCCACTATGTATTAACCTCTTAATATTGACATCATCCGTCGCCGGTGGTCTCGAATATCATGGACTAGTCTCAATCCCACCGAGCAAGTTGTTTTCCATCCTTTCGGAATGTTTTGCCTTTCAATGAATGTCCTCATGAATGGAATAGAAACTGACAAAGGCAGAAGCATATAAATCCGTAACAATAACTGCCAACTTAAGTATGGTACGGTATTGATTGTGGCAATATGGAATAATGGTTATGATGGATGGTTCCACATAATCATCCCACAAACTAATTAATTAGATAATATTAGATGATGACGTGTGCATTTCTCTTGAAATTCTTAATAAATGATTCAAGTCCTTTATTTAGCCTTCGGAACATGTTCTCCTGACAAAATGATCCTTATTGTTTATAAGAATACTTTTGTTTTCGAGTCGGAATTACATAATGCTCGCTACATTGCAACTAGATACCTATTCCCGGTCCAGCATTACTGTCATAAAGTGCAAAACGTTTACATTACCGGAACAGTATATGCTACAGCAATGCATATATTTTGTTTTCCAGTATTATTAAAACAAATAAGAAGGTGTCATTTCTTAAATACATTACATCTTGATATTAAAACCTGTAAAGTTAAACTTCTTCCATTGCTTAAAAATAATTGCATGTAACATTGTGAATTGATTTATTCCAGTATCAAAAGTAAGAAAAGGTCAGGGAAATGAAGACATTAACATGTTGGCGTCTGCGATGTCCCTACAGGTGTAAGGTTGTGCTTGAAAATATAAGTGATTTAAGTACAATAATTTGGTTACTTTTCTATAAATGTTTTAAATTTAAATAAAGTTGATAACGAAGGTAGGGAAGTAAAGAAGAATCACCCTGATGATATATATTACATTCCAACAGATTTTGGATTTTTGAAAAGTACGACGATGATCCTTCAATCAAATTGGCCCATGGCGATTAATCCGTGTCCTGTCTTTCTAGTGCAGTGATAATAATATCCTAGCTACCTACATCACTACATTTTAGTGACATTCGTTTGTCAGCCCGTCTATTGTGTTGCATTATTGTGAATAAGTAAATTATTTTAAAAGAATACATCACTTAACTTGTAAATGTCAGCTATTAGTTAAAAGTTACCTACTAAGAAAGAACAAAACATCAATCCAAAACAATTATTTGTTTTTGTATGCCTTAAACAACAACAACAATACAACACAACGTATATGAAATGAAAACGAACGAGCTGTGAGCGGATGCCAACGCCCGTCCGTTCACAATTGTACAAACCCCATAACGCTTACAAATGTAATGACTGAAATGATAAGATGGGCCCTGTGATAATCTGGATATCGTTTAGCTACTTTGATTGTCGCTGTTTATTGTATTAAAGCTACACATATGCGTATTGTCATTAACATCAGGTGCACCACGTTGCATCAAAATATCTAGAAATAATGTTCTTAATTTGGACAAACGTTTAAAACTTATGCTAACCTCAGCCGATGATGACCCACCGCCAATAACAACAATGATTTTAATCTGACTATGCTAAATTACACACAACTTGTCAGATACATTAAACGTAATGTTTACTTAAAATAGTGTTTGATATAAAAGGCTTATGCAATTATTTTACTCGGCCATTATCAAAAAGAATACAAAATCCAACATTTAATTATATTTTGGATTTATTTCTTCTTTCCATACCACATTAACAAATCACACGTACTTATCATTTATAAGACAACAGTTCTATTTCCGGAAGTATTTCAATCCGTAATAATAAACTTTTAGTGATTCCGTTTGTTTGTTTTTATTTCAGATTCATGTGCGTTCTTACTACATTTTTATTAGAACGCCACTTACGTATATAAAGCGGAGATCTGGTCTGAATTTTATTTATGGACACAACTGCCTCACTAGAACATCTTGGAAGACAATTGGACTGTCTAGCCTTTATATCGATGAACATCGTAGTAATGGCACCCTAAATATAACATCGGTACTCTTTGAATGCTCATCTTTGTCTTGCTTAGCAGTTGTATCACTTATTTTGTAAAATCGGTTTAACTCCTTACTTCCCTCAAAACATGTCTCCAAGAACGTATGTTTTGATCTTCAAAACCAAATAAAACATGAACCTTTGAAACGTTTTAGTATTGACCTTCCCCACCCACTTCTGCATTGAGGCCTACCCATATCACAAACCAAAGCAATACAACTAGAATAATAGATTAAATATTGTGTTCCGAAATATTTAGCTATTACTACACTGGCTTGCAAAGATCACCCCTGTTACTTTAAAGGACTTATTTCGTTCTGTTAATGTTATCTTATATAAAGGGTTTCGCTGGTATTTTTATGTTATGTTTTGTTATTTTGTGTTAAGGAACTCATGTGTGTTGTCCCCTTACATTTGCATAATATTCTGGATGCCATTAATTTATACATTATATGCAAAATGTAAGTACAGTACAAGAGTCTCTAATCAGGGATTACTTTTGAGTTTTCGACTTCTAGGCTTTGACCCTGTAGTTTTTCTTTATTATTGTATCATTTGCATTTGAATTAGAAACTGTTGGTACGGACCATGAATTCGGAAATAATGCCCGAAATAATGATGAATATCTTATGAATGATTTTCTATAAATAAAGTGTGAACAAATGAACAACAGGTTGATACACGTTTTTAGCCACGTGCCATTGTGATTTAAAAAATATAATCGTTAGGCAATACCGTTAGGGTTTGTATGGTTTTGTTCTATATGTATAAGCTTGCAAAGAACACATGTGTGGGCAAAATGTACTTCAAGATGTAAATGCCTCTTTCTATATAATTATTACATGCAATCACATTTTTTAGCAATGTACCATCTTCAACACATCATTAGCACCTTATTTTCAGGACTTGAGTTTATCACTGGCACATTTAAGCACAAGAGTGTGCTATTTTCATGTTTGTATATATCTGTTTCCGCAAATAAAAATGTCCAACAGTGCTCAAGTATGTTTATTCAAACATTTCAAAAAACACTCGCAAGTGTTACATGTTTGTCCTAAACATAATGAACTAAAGAAGTTTTCAAGAGGCAACGTTAAAATGTGTGTTTGTGTAGACACCTGAGCACTGTGCCATATGCTTTTTTGCAAATTGAGCATTGCTTTATTGATAAAGTAGATCGAACAGCTTACTCTGAGATTCCTAAATATGTCAGGATGTAATGGGCCTATCCATGTTCCTTGGCTCTTGCAAGGTTTTTTTTGGCTGAGAAGGATCGTGTTCATCTTGTTAAACTAATGGCAGATGACGGAACCAATTCTATAGTAATGCTCACTCTGTAACATTAATTTTGCCCAAGCGGTTTTACTTATTATTATTTTATTGATAAAAAACAAATACGTTCGCATAGACCCACTATATTGTTTTTGATAATTAATGCTTAAACATCCTGGTATTGAATAGTGCTGCAATAGGTGAGGGTTGATTCATTAGAAAAGAATGCATAAACATTCTACAAGATCCTCAAAATTTAATAGTTCTTTATCATTCTGAAAAGTGGCTTCCCCAAGCGAGGGAACTCAACCTACTCTTAATAAATTTCAAAACATTCTCATTTGATTTTTTTCTTTCGTTTGTAGAATCCATCGCAATCACAGATATTGGAGCTCAAAGCTGTAACATTGAATACCTTAGCTCGACCACTTGAAAGATGTCTTTGTCTCAATTTGGTTGTAAAAAGATTGGCTACATTTATCAGACTAATCCTTGTTAATACAGAGTTCGATAAGCAAAGGGTCTAGTGTCCTAAAACAAAGCGTTTCATTTTTATTGTTTCATTGCGATTAGTTCACGGGTTAGCCGGCAACCAACCAAGAACAACCGAAGCACGACCAATGTTTGATGATAGCATTCGGTCGTACCTCTAGGATGTAGAGTGATTTTTTCCCGATTTTATCTTGATGTTCGTAATGACGCCATTCAGACAATACACCTTCGACAATAATCTCAAAACAGAATGAATAATGTATATGGATGATATTATACCGGATAGGAGTAACAAAATGTTTTTAAATGGTGCAAAACTGGAAATATGGTTATATCCCTTTCCATCAGCAATACTCTAAATGCCAAAAGCATTTTCGTCCAATTGCAAACTATTATATTCCGGAATAAAATCTCCCTTTACATATATGAAAAGACAAATGGGGAGTTGACATTTTAAATTAAAGGTGATCAAGCAATTAACATACGTTCTAATGGCTTTACAGAGGGAGTTTAGTTACTAGCCATATAAACAAACAACAGACAACTCATTTTGACATAACCGTTTAATTACTTGATCAAACCTATCCAAACAATGTACTGGATATAACCGTTTAATTACTTGATCATACATATCCAAACAATGTACTGGATATAACCGTTTAATTACTTGATCAAACATATTCAAACAATGTACTGGATATAACCGTTTAATTACTTGATCATACATATCCAAACAATGTACTGGATATAACCGTTTAATTACTTGATCAAACATATTCAAACAATGTACTGGATATAACCGTTTAATTACTTGATCAAACATATTCAAACAATGTACTGGATATAACCGTTTAATTACTTGATCAAACCTATCCAAACAATGTACTGGATATAACCGTTTAATTACTTGATCAAACATATTCAAACAATGTACTGGATATAACCGTTTAAGTACTTGATCAAACATATTCAAACAATGTACTGGATATAACCGTTTAATTACTTGATCAAACATATTCAAACAATGTACTGGATATAACCGTTTAATTACTTGATCAAACATATCCAAACAATGTACTGGATATAACCGTTTAATTACTTGATCAAACATATTCAAACAATGTACTGGATATAACCGTTTTATTGCCTTATCAAAATGTTAATGAGATCATTCTAAAAACATTTGGATATTCCTTTGACGTCTTAGCGCGAGAGGGAAACATTTTATTTCATACTGCTGACAGCGGAATGCTTCAATGCCAGACAAATAGATATCTTTCATGCAAAACAGCGATAAATAACATGTTTGTTTTTATATAACATATCATTTAATAATCAAAATTAATAAACGTAAATACAACATAATGATTGTGATACATTATAGCGATACAGCCTTAACAAGCTACATATCTCCTTGACGCAGTCTAGTACATTGCAGTGCCTAATTACTTCAAATGGAGAATGGAATCGACGAACATTAAATCTTAGTTAATAACTAAGGATTGGTGATCAGCATTAAAGAACAGTTGAAATGTTGTTCGAATACTTGTTGTTGTAAGATTTAGTTGTTGTTGAACATATGGCTGATCTTGACTTCATAATAACAGAATAGAGAAGCAAGTAAATGTAGGGTTTGACACTAAGTATGTAAAACGTAATTTGCAGGAGCTGTTATTGACAACATGAATAAATAAAGCACTAAGCATATGATAGCAAACTAAGTTAATTAGATTTGTATATAATATCATTATAAGTCTTTACACTATCAGCCGACAAAAGAGTTGGTCAGAGCATTAGTTGTAATTTTTTGAGGGTACAAAATGGTCTGGTTCATGGTAATAAGGGAGAACAGTTTACTTTTCTTGAAAAAAAATCTTTCCTATAGAAAAGGAGGCATATGTTGGTCCCTAAATTTAAGAGTTTGAATTAAAGTCCTTTTGTTACTTAGGTAGTAGTCTTTGGAATAAATTGCCTGCAAGTATCACCCAAATAGTTCATTTAAATATCAAAATGTAAGGTTCTCTGTCAAGCGTTACATGCTTGAAGTGAATTGTTCATTTTAAATATTGTGCATTACGATTTGTTTTTGCTTTCCTTAAAAAGTCACTTACATTTTATCAATAACTAAATGAAGCATTAGGAATTGTAGTTTTCAGAAGTTTTGGTAAGGGTATTTTCCCAATTTAATAAGTTATAATTATTCAATATTATACTTTTATGATATATTGTTAATTTTAAATGACTTTATGATTCAGTGAATTTGTGACATTTTTGTCTGAACTCTGTAATACGCTTGGGAAGAAAGACATGCTATAAATGTGATAAAGATATAATCAATGTACTTTTAATACTTACTGTGATACTAATTTAAAATGATATAATTATACTTATGTATTATCTAACTTATTTACAATATAAGCTTGGCTATAATTTAGTGTTATCTAAATTATTGACAATGTAAAATTGGCTATACTTATGTATTATCTAAATCATTTACAATGTAAGCTTGGCTATACTTATGTATTGTTTAAATTATTTACAATGTAAGCTTGGCTATACTAATGTATTGTCTCAATTATTTACAATGTAAGCTTGCCTGTCTACTTCATGCAGCCAACGGTTAGGACCACAATGGAAATAAGAGCTCTCCGGCACCCTTCTTGTGTTAACCTTGGTTCCGGTGTGTATTTCATGGAGAATCAATATATTATGCAAGTATGTGATATATTTATATTAACTGTACATTGTTAATTTTTTCATGTGATGTACCCAGTACCGATAAGTATATCTTTTTCATGGTTTTGACCGACATATGAATCTTACATGAGTAAAAATATCAATTTGATATTGAGTAGTGGAAATATCAACTTTCAGAACGGTAACTGCTACGACAAAACATATATTATGAATTTATCAAAACATTGGCATTAGTTAATTATTTGGTAGTCACTTTCGTAGTGTGTGGGGTAAGGCGGGGTTACACTAGTTTTAAAGCATAGGGGTAATACAAAAACTGTTGTAAGACAAACTACAGTGACAACATCTTAAACACCACACCAACATACCATTTAAACTGGCAATGGGATGGACTTTACTAAAAGCCATATATACGGCTACACAGCAAAAAGGACTGAAAGATAAGGTTTATCGAAATTACACATTTTCCTACCATATACGACAAGGATAACATTTTAAGTTTACCAGTTTATTATTATCTCTATAATTTTCACACATATCTAACTCTATGTTTTTTGTGATATGCTGCAATTGCTTTTGACAATAACACGAACAATGGCAAACCTTGTCGGAATCATTTTGTTTACAATTTAATCGTATATATCTACGATGTATCATTATCTGTAAATGCTATTCATTTCTTATTCCAAAGGTGGTGACTTTTTCTGGTTTTAGTAATACTTCATCGTTTCATGGTTTGATTCTATATTGTTTTGCAAAGTATAATTTCACTTTAAATTTATGTCAATTTTACTATGAAAAAATACAAGGTCACATCCAGTTGTCAAACATTCAAGTGCAATCTATGGTAAGAAGCAAAATGTCAGAAGGAAATGTATAGAGATACAAGCGATAAAAACACCGCAAACAGACACCACATACATCAAAACAGCTTTATATATAAATAAATGATGGGATTGGGATTACCACTTTGGTCGGGCTGTAAACACAAATTCACTGGACAACGTTGGGTTGAAACGAACTCTAGGACTGTTTTTATATTTGTGTGTATTTTGTAAAACAATTATGAAGCTACGTATAACAGGGGTTTCTATTTACCGGAGAGACACGTAATGCAAAGTAGAACTATATCCTACCCATCATCAATTAATGGATACTAGAACATATGAAGATTTAAAGATGCTAGAAGCATTTATTTCGTCTTCCAAAATTGATATTCCCTTATTGATGGAATAGAATATAATAGTACTAGTTTTACACTCAAAGCTATGAAAACAAACAAGGGCTGTCTGATGAGGTCAGCATAAATTGAAATTGAGCGTATGTCAAAGCCCAGAAGACAAAACCCTGCAGACCATATGTCTCAAACCCAGCGTGAGTAGTATTAAAGCATGTTGCTAAGGGAGTTTCCGTTTCTATATAAATCAAATACACTATTTAGAATTGATTAATACATATTACAAATGTCAGGAATGTGGTGAAGGCAATAAACAAACACTAGCAGAATATCAAATGAGTTGATACATTTGCCGGACATAATGTACATTTTTAATGTGGCGTTAATATGGATTCAGGCAATGGTACCACACCAGCATGATAAATCATACATGACATTGAATGAATAGCTTTAGTTTCGAGAGTTTATGTCGCATGTTTGATTGTACGAAAGAAACCTCGAGGGTCATGCCTAGCAGCGAATATTCTATTCAAGCCTAATTAAATAACACCAATGTATCGAAGTCGCAATGATGTTATGTAAATAGATATACTCTAATTGTTAGTTAGCAGGAACACTACAGTATAATCGTATATCGTTGTTGGTAATACTATAAAGAAATTCTAAGACTAGTATGATTCTTGTTAAAATGCAATGCAATACGGGGGCACAACCAGTATTCCATAACCAATGTAGGCACTTTTCAAAGGCAATTACAGGTCAGTCTTAAATGCATATTGTAGCATGTAGTCCGACTTTGGTGTTGTTTGACGTTGTGAATGCAATGTCAAGTGAAGGTAATTTGTTTTGGTGTCTAATTTGAGGCCATTATAATGTTGTCATTGCAGTATAATCTGTATCAAAATATCAATTTAAACAAAATATAGCCTGATATACAGATTATAAGCCCTAGGGTGAAGGAAAAACAAATACAAAGAAGAAACTCCAAAAGACAAAAACATTACATAACTTATCAAAATATCGTCAGATATATTTGCAATGAATTTCGCCCGGTACGTTTACGTTAATACTTTGCTTATACTTGTTAATTCATTCGATTTATTTCTGTCGATGGTTATCAACTTCAATGGTGAAGCCGATACGGCAAATGAATCATAACACTAGGTGTCAAATACTACATCAACATTCCTGCAAGAATAATTCATGGATTATCTGTATAGGACAAGGCAAAACATATTTCCCTAGAATTATTTATTGCAGGGAAATACATGTAGCTTTGAAACATGGACAATTAATCGATTTGTTTAAAGATAGTATTTCAAACGTATACTTAGCGATATTAACGACAACACACTTGCACCAGCAACTCCTCAGCAACGTAACAACCATGTATACAGTACTTTGATTAAACAATGTTGAAAGAAAGTAACGGTCCGATTTTCGTAAATAAACAGTGTAAATCAAAGTGTAACACATAACTACATAATTTTGGTATAGTTGGTTCTTTTAAACTATGTAAGAAACATGCCTTGGGATCGTGCCTTGTGCCTGTGATTTTTTGGCATTCTGGGCGTGGTCCTGTACATATCGTTTTATCATTATCATATATCTTATACCTTATACGCTGTACATACAATTGGTATGTTCTTAGTTTACAAATGAAAAGGATTGTGGTTTCATGTCTATAACATCAATCACTCTATTCATTTTGCAAGGTCATCTCTCATAACAATATTGACTTGGTTGCAGTCTTGCATTGTTTGACGTACAACAATATTTATTTGTCTTTATTAACTTCAATAATTAATTATGGGTATGTGATATCTTTATTAACATTGTGTACGCCGTATTGCACTGTTTTGTTTATTGTCGTGGTGACAATCTCATTGACCAAAATATTATTACCTGTGCAAACACACGACACATAAGAATTGTACAAAGAACAGAAAACCTTGAATAAAACAATGGCAATCCTTGAATGCAAAGCGTTATCGGGTACCGAATATTTCAAACGACGACAGTGTGTTAAACAACCAACCATCGATTTGATTGAACACGATGGGTATTCAATGTGACATTGACGTCAGAGTTAAGTAACCTTCAGTCTGTTTGGCATGTTTCTGACATCAGTCTTTTTTTGCTTTTTTGTATTTTATCTAACCATCTACATGGTAATCAAAATATTGCAGGGAAATTTCAAATAGTATATTCATTCATTTACATTTGTAATGTATCTTGTAGTTCAAGCGTGACATGCAAATTATTGGTGAAACAACTCCTATCCAACGAAACTATAAAATAAACATTATACAAAAAATGCCATCTTTAGTCGTATCGTTCAGAAGTAAGTGCCTCACACATCTCTTGTTTTGTACCATTTCAATCATATTGACAGGTTAATTCCTTCGTAATAGCAGAATCCTACATCATACTTATACGAGGATTTTTCACATGTTAATGACTGAAATGTATCATTACAAACGTCAAGAAGAATTACGAACGCTATGATACAACGTAACACAGAAAATGGTTTATTTCTAGAAACCTGTTTATGAGAGATTCAGCTTAGCATTAGCAATTTCTCAATATTATCTACTAAACATTATAAAAGATTCTTAACGAAAACAATTGTTATTTTAACGAGATCTCTTTTCAATTTTGTGGTTTCCGATTTATTTCTTTTTTAATTGCTTTAAATTAATTTGGACTTAAGATTGCGCAATATACACATTAACGATAAAAAATTTAACCACACTACCGCTAAAGGTTCTTTCAGTCTCCACTGCAATTAAATGTTGAGTAGTCTTCAATTTGTTAAAAGTATGTCTTATTGTACACAATTATAAAATTGAAAGCATTTTATTGCATCTCAATATTTGAAGAATTCTGGAATAGCGTTTATTCGGAAGCATTAAATAAAAAAAACAAAGTAATGATTTTACAAGCTCAATTCTAAATGAAATTGGTAAATGGAATTATTTATTAGCATATATTGTCATAACCATTAGATCGGATATTGCTTTAAAAAATCTTAACATTAACTGGACATGTTCGAATTTAAAATATTGTTTTCTGTTTACCCGCATAAAGACGGTAAACTCAACAGTGTATTCGTATAGCATGTATATATTGCGTGTTGCTGTCTGTTTAAGTCTTTGTTTGTTAGTGTGAATGTTCGTGTGTCTGTTTGATAGTCTGTTTGTATAACCGATTAAATGTCTTTTTGTGTGTATACCGTTTGGTGTTGATGTGTGTGGCACTGAACAATATCACAGTATGGCTTTGGCTACTGTTTGTGTACATGTAGTTTTTTGGGGGGTTAAACTGGTATTCACTTATTTAAATTCAAGTTATCGCACCTAATCTGTTAATGCCAATTCAATGACTGACAGAACCACAAGAAATACATGCCTGATGATAATAAGCACTACACATAAACTAAATACATAATATCATATTTTCTCAAAAATTCTGCAGATTCTGTTAAGCCTTGCAATGAGCGTGTAAAATATGTTTGAAGTAAATGAGATTTTAATGTGTATGTTTGAATACCAGGTAAGAATGTTTAATGACCATTTGTACGATAACTATCACTTCTAAGAAATACCTAGAATTTTGTTCTGTTTTATAAATAACTCAGTTTGCACTCTTTGTTGTGATAGAAATGAAAACATCTTTTTTATAATATTATCTTAGCTTTTGATACATCTATTTCAAAACGTAAGCCAAATAGGTCTTCATTCAACTACAAACCCTATTTAGAGGCACACTGTAAGGGTCTACTCAACGAGAGACACAAACTTATTACTTTATCAATGAATGATGGGGTTACCGTCTCCTAGGTAAACATATTTGCACGATTTTGTTTATATTAGACGTATTTATTCAGTTCGTATTTACAAAAAAAACAACCACAGTACAACAAGGCTAAGTTTAAATGGATTGGAAAACATGCAATTTAATTGCGTATACTAATTCCTTTCCATGTAGGAGTGTACAGTGTACATTATCATCAATATACCTAGTGATATATTTTTACAAGAACTGATAGAGCTTTTTTACATTTATCTTGAATATTTTTGAAATAATATAAAAGTATTTTGTCACACACACTGTCCCGAGGAAGAGCGATCGATACGCAAATGGGAGTCGAATGTTAGGCATTAAAACGTTTTGATGCTGCATAACATCTACCAAAATGAAGATTGTTTATAGAAAGAGCACAGGGTTATTCATGGATATAAAAACCACGTTGGTACAAGTAGTTCCCTTTCCTGGCGCTTAGCATTTAAAGGGTAGTGCTTGGAACAGTTTTGACTCAGTACTGGTTCAACCAAGGAAAGTTGTATCATGTGTATCGGTGCTTTACACCGAGCACGTTAAAGAGCCAAGAGGTCTCTTCGCAAAGAGCTAGGGTATCGCACCCGGATCTCTTGTCTCTCACTCTGTTTCTTCAAGTCTTCCAATGTCTGGATTTGACTGCGAATTACTTTCATTTCTATATCATGTCACTTATGGCATTTAAACACATTTTAAGTCGTGATGGTGTCACGGCGGGATCAAGCAGCTAATGGGCGCGGGTAGACATTGATAAAATCAAATAAACAAAACATGATATCTTGGACAATGAGTGAGATAATGAGACACTGTTTCAATGAGAACTCAAGCACAAAAGGAGGAAGGGATATTATTTCTTCTGTGAAGGTCATAATAAAATGAGCAACTTTCTAATCGCCGACGACCATGATTAACTTGGTGTTGTCTGCTTCCCACATTATCCAGGAACTGTATTTTTTGTTAAGTTAGAATTGAATTCGCTGAAAGTATGTGTGTTTCTGATATCTTCAGAAAGGGATTTCCACTAGCGAATAGTTCGGGGCAGAAATAAAGAAGCACAGGCTTGAGTGTTACAAGGGTTGACTGGAAAATCTGCGCGATTAAATAGGGCATATGGTTAAGCTCGTAGTTGGGGAATCATACTCGAGAGAAAGGCCATTTTTCAACTTAAAGAACAGAATGAGTCGATGTTTGCGTCTCCTTTCCACCAGCAAGAAAAGGTCAAGTAGACCATTACTAAAACGTTTGGTAGAACCGGTAACGATTTTAGCCGCCTCGTGTTGGACAGCTTCGATGTCATTTTTTTAGTTCATCACTACAATTGTCCCAGACAACATTTGCATACCCGAGGAGAGGTATGATAAAAGTGGCATACATACTATCTAAGGGTGCACGAGAAGTAACACATTATAGAGTCCATATATAGGAATACCAATTCTCCCAACGCAGATAAGTAGATCCAAACATTTGGCCAAGCGGGAAATTCTCATTTTGCCCATAGTTTTATTAATGATACATGGGTATTCATTCGTCCCTCACTGTCAAAGTCCAGTCTGATTCGTTCTCGACAGATCGTTTTCAAAGAGTGAAGACCACACTATGTTGTTGATAATTTTGCATGCGCGAATGGCGTAAAAAGTTATCGGTTAATCTATTAATTATTGTGTGAATACTCCGGGAAGTTCTTTTTCGTATTACAAAGACAAATAGGTAATAAATATATTTGAATGATGATACAACATAGTATTTATGTTTAAGCAATTGTTTTCGTCTGTAATTTGTCTTATATGAAAATATTCGAATATTCAGCTTCAAAGTTAATGAAAATGTTTGAAATCAGGACTACCATTTTTCTTTCCAAATATATCTTTATTTAAACTTATATTACCTTTTTTAAATTAAAAAGAAATGCAACGTTTTCTGGTTCAAAAATGACCTGTTTAGTTTTGGTCAGGGGTATCAATGACAATGTATTTTAACAGTAGTTCTAACAGTTTACATTTATACTCCTTAGCTTCAATTTTTTACTGTTGTTGTTTCACTGATGAAACTCTATATGTCATCGAAAAGCATGAAAGAAAATCGTTTAACGCCTTTAAGCCTAAACGTTAACAGAAATGATACCTGGTGAATAATGACAGCGATACTACGGACTCAACCACGTTAAATATAGTCAGACATCGAGAAATATAGTTCGTGTTTCAGTAATAATAAGAGATCAAATGTTTTGTATTTCAATGCGACAGAAAATGCTCTATTTTGAATAGTAGGATTAGAAACGATATTTATAAATTTATATCATTTTAGTCCTGGACCAATATTTTTTTGTCAAATGGTATAAATGGTTGACGTTTGGATAATTAATGTTATATATGTACAGTTTCATAATAGTTCACCGCGATGGCATCGTTACCTTCGCTAAACAACAAACTGTTCCCATTTCACTGTTTTTATACGGTATTTGTATAACGGCAATGCACCAGCAACACCTGTTTGCGCTGACGATATGTTGAAAATGAGCTTAGCGTTTCGTCATCCACAAGTAACATTCATTAGAAAATCACATAGTTTTTAGTTAACATGTCCGCGGATTATCTTGTTTTATAAAACAACGCTGGAATATAATATTATGTATTTATAGGAGGAGTTGTTTCACATATATGTGTTTGCAATGGTTTTAAGTTATCCATTCCAATATAAATGTGCTCTAAATAAAATACACAATACGACAGTCGATCGCTTTACACATCTATTTTACGTTTAGGTGGATGACAAAGCACCAAATTTCCTTAATTAAACCAACCGTCAGCTTTCAATTAAGAGTATCCAGCTCATTAGGAGACGGCACATCGATCCACATAGAATAGATTACAGTTTTTCGTTCTTCAAATGTAAATGAACCTGAAATCCATGGAAAAAAACTACAAAAATACATGTCAACATTTATGTTTATGAAAGCATTATTATCTTACGAAAATATAAATATCCTGTAACTGTATGATTTCGAAAACATCATTCCAAAACAACTTTATCTTGAATAAGAATTTTATCGCTAAAAAACGTTTGCAACATTACAAGATGATGAATTGGAAACAGATACGTGTACATACACATGCGAGCAATCCCTTTTTTTCTTTTTGTAAATTGAGTTCACAGAATGGGGTTTCAGTAAAGACATTGACATTCTACACCGTTTTCATTTTGCGTATTTGTTTAAGCTAGAAAACGAAAGCTTGGTAACCACATTTGCATGCTGTTGCATGAATTACTTTAATTGTTTGGAGACCGTTTGTTTAATGTCCGTTCATTGGTCATTTATCATTGTTGAGGTTAGTCGGCGACAAAACTGCTCGGCAACAGCTGAAGAGAAATCCAAAAGCTGACTACTAAGTTTAGTAACCCGGGTTGATTTCGATAATCATTTTGCGGCCTGTACGTAAATTCAATTTTCGTTTTAAAATCAAATCTGGCGACTGTATTAATTATATTATCACAAATTAATTGATCTGTTTGAACATATTTATTATGAAAATCTCAAAGGGAGGCAAGCGCGAACGCAGTTTATGAAAATATGTTAGTTTTCAATACCAAGTGTAGTCCATTAGGGCCCCTTTTTTATTCAACGGAAATATAAAAAAAAAAAAAAAAAAAAAAAAAAAAAAAAAAAAAAAAAAGAAGCGAAAAATTGTATTTACTAGTACTTGAAAAAACAAAACTACACTGTACATGTATACATTTTGACATCAGGAACACGAGATATTTGTTTAGATTAGTATAAAAAGTTGTTTTACTTGCTAAGAGTTCATTTTTATTACACTGAATTGTGAAATTAAAGACATGGAAAGGAATACGTCAGTGATTCTAACACAACAATTTGAGATTAACGTGTTGCTAAAGAATCGAACTCGTTGGGAATAAGGAATTGGCAATAAAATGCCTTATTTCCCCAACTTGTCTTACTCTCAAAAACTAAATTAAATTTGAGAGTAAGTTTACCCATCGTCTTCAAGCCTAAAGAAGTTTAGAATGTACAACTGGATTGCATGTAAACTATGAAAAAGGTGAATACATGGCGGAGCCATGACGTTGTGTGACGTCGTATCGAGCCGTTATGGGAACAAGGGTCAATTATCACGCATCTACCTTGTTTCACCATGAATTAGCCTCTAAATATTGCCAGTATCTCTTGCCGGTGGTCTGGCATGTCATGGACCAATCTTCATCCCACCGAGCCCGTTTTTTTAATCATTTCGGAATTTTTTGCCATTCAATGAATGTCCTCCAGAATGGAATAGAAACTGACACAGTCAGAAGCATACAAATCCGTAACCATAACTGCCAACCAAAGTATGGTACAGTATTGATAGTGGGAATATGGCATAATGGTATGATGGATAGTTCCTCATAATCATCCGACAAACAAATTAATTAAAAAATATTAGATGATGACGTGTGAATTTCTCTTGAAATTCTTAATGAATGATGTCATTCCTATATTAAGCCTTCGGAACATGTTCTCCTGACAAGATGACCCTTAATGTTAATGAGAATACTTTTGTAATGGTGTCGGAATTACATAATGCTCGCCACCTTGCAACTAGATACCTCTTCCCGGTCCAGCATTACTCTCATAAAATGCAAAACGTTTACATTGCCGAAACAGTATATGTTACAGCAGTGCATATATTTTGTTGTCCAGTATTTATTAGACAAATGTGAAGGTGTCATTTTCTTAAATACATTACATATTAACATTAAAACCTGTAAAGTTCAACTTCTTCCATGGCTTTAAAATATTTGTCCTTTCTTAAATATGTTACATCTTTATATCAAAACCTGTAAAGTTTAACTTCACCCATGGCTTAAAAATAAGTGTAGGTAACATTGTTGTGAACTGATTTATTTCCAGTATCAAAAGTAAGAAAAGGCTAGGGAAATGAAGATATTTACATATTTCCGTCTGCGACGCCTCTATAGATGTAACATTGTGTTTGAAAATATAAATGATTTAAGTACAATCAGTTGGTTATTTTCCTATAAATAGTTTAAATTGACCATTAAGTTGATAACGAAGACAGGGAAGTAAAGACAAATCAGACTGATGATATATATTACAATCCGACAGATTTTGGATTTTTGTAAAGTACGACGACGATCCTTTAATTAATTTGGCCCATGGCGATTAATCCGTGCCCTGTCTTTCTAGTGCAGTGACAGTAATATCCTTGCTACCTAAATCACGACAGTTTAGTGACATTCGTTTGTGAGCTCGTTTTTTGTGATAATTATTGTGAATAAGTAAATTATTGTAAAAGAATACATCACTTAACTTATAAATGTCAGCTTTTAGTTTAACGTTACCTACAAAGAAATAACAAAACATCAATACAAAACAATTATTTATTTTTGTATGCCTTAAACAACATCAATGAATTAACAATACAAAAAAAACATATGTTTAATGAAAACGAAAGAGCAGTGAGCGGTTGCAAACGCCGGTCCGTTCACAATTATACAAAGCCCATAACGCTACCAAATGTAATTTCTGAAGTGATAAGATAAGCCCTGTGATAACCTCGATATCGTACAGCTACTTGGCTTGTCGCTGTTCATTTTATTTAAGCTACACATATGCGTATTGTCGTTAACATCAGGTGCACTACTTATCCAAATATAGAAATAGACATGACGTTCTGAATTTTGGCCAAACGTTTAAAACTTGTGCAAACCTCCGCCGATGATGAACCACCGCTGATAACGTTACAATCACTATGATTTTAATCTGACTATGCTAAATTACACACAACTAGTCAGTTACATTAAACGTAATGTTAGCTCTAAAATAGTGTATGATGTAAAAGGCTAATGCAAATATATTACTTGGCCGATATCAAATATAATAACAAATCTTACATATAAATATATCCAGGATAGGTTTATTCTTGAAAAGTAGTTCCTAAACCACAATAGTAAATCACACATTCATATCATGTATATGAAAACAGTTTTATTTCCAAAGTAACTTCAAGTAAAAACTTTTCGTGATTAAGTTTTTATTTCAGATTTATACGCGTGTTGACTACATTCTTATTAGAACGCCACCTACGTATATAAAGCGGAGATCTGGTCTGAAGATTATTTATGGCCACAACTGCCTCACTAGAACATCTAGGAATACACATTGGACTGTCTAGCCTTTCTATCGATGGACATCGTAGTAATGGAACCCTAAATATAACATCGGTACTCTTTGAAACATGCTCATCTTTCTCTTCCTTAGCATTTGTTTCACTGTCCAGACAGCAAGCACTTTTTGACAGGTACTGTTTATCTCTGAGGGTTACTTCAAAGGGCGTGTTATTGATCAAACAGTCTTGTGAATGATGAGATCCAGGCTTTGTAGATGCCTCAATAAAAACATTGTCAGAAGATTGAGACACTACTGAGGGAGAAGGGTCGAGCAAAGGTGCAGTACTGTCCGTTTGTGAAACATGCATCATATCTGTACAATCTTGATGATACTGGGATTTATCGGACGTATGAGGTTTGTCTTTGTTGCGTTTGGCATACGGATCAGATTCGGTTTCGTCAACACTGTCTATCTTACTCAATGAAGAATGTCCAAAACTAAATCCATTCTGAACCACGGGAGGAGAGAGAAAGGATGAATTAATACTGTCGTCACTTTTACGTAATTTCATAAGTTCAATTCTTTCTTTGGTCAACATATTTATCTCTGATAAACTTCTAGAAACTTCTTTGGCTGGTTTAATTCTAAGGTCATCAAATCCGTTGAAACTTTTGTCTCTTTTCATTCTGTCTATATCTCTACGCACGGATATGATTTTGCCATTTTTAGTTATAATAATAGACCCGTCTTTCCGTATAATGGAACTACCTTTCGCGGTTTTGGAAGTGGCCCGGCGGAGTAGCGTATGGGTGGGACTAGAAACGAGAGGTGAATGGCATCTATAAATAGATGTCAAGCTTGAGTTCTCAGAAGATTTTCGCAGAGAGTGTCGCGAGTTTTTGAACGAGTGGTGGAGTAAAGTTGTTAGTCTCCTTACGATACTCGGCGAATCGGCATCCCGTATGGTGTCTGAAATTATAACAATATTCATTGAAAACAAATGTCTATAGTAAATAATTATGTCATAGAACTCTATCCATTAATTTGGCTCATTATTAGTGTTGCATAACGGGTAAATGTGCCCCCTGGTAGACTTGATTGCCGAAAAGGAGTTCGTGGCAAATTATAAAAGTCATATTTGTTTTGAATACAACGACCACTTTCTTCGGAAACTTGTTTTACTTTGGAGCTGAATGTTCCGTGTTGTGATACCTATATTCAAAATAAAGGCTATTTTTTCGATTACAAATAACCTAATGCTATGTGTAGAGCATAAAGAAAAATAACTTTTGTATTAAAACATCAAGCGACCAAAGTTTCTTGAAAGAATAAAAATGATAAGGCTTCTCAGATACCACGATATAATCCGTTGGCATATACATGATATGTGTGTATGTAAGATATGGTACAGAAAGGAGTAAAAGTGTGATTTCGTAGGCAATATTAGAGAGACCATAGTGAAAAGATTACTAAGCTAAGAGATTTGCATTAAATACTCACTTACATATATCATTTACTATACATTTCTACAAAATGGAGTATATTTAACATTGCATTTTATCATTTCATTTAAATAGGTCGTATACCACATATGTGCAACAACTACAAAACTGTTAGAATTACATAAAATATAAACAAAATTTAAATCAATTGCATTAAAAATAAGAACAAGGCATGCTTAAATGTGTCATACAATTTCAAGACAGTCATTGACATGACATAAACTGCTAAACTCATTTTGCATTTATCGATCCTGGTAAAGTCCGTGATTTTGTTTTTGTTTACACAACCCAATACATCGCGTTTAAGTCCAATATCGTTATTTAGAATTTTAAATTCTTAATGTCATGTTACTAAGCCTGTCGAAAATATTCAACCGAATGGACAAAAAATACATAACATTATATAGAAAAAACCATGTTTAAAGAAAAAACATTATAAAAACCTGAAGACAGGTTTGCTGTAATATATGCTCTTTAAACGGACAAGCTTTTCTGGAGCGGGTCCATAGGCGGTAAACTCTTAGAATGGTACAACCACGATCGATAAACGAATAAGGATATACAAGATCAAATTTGAACTAAAACAAACACGAACGTGACAGAAGTGTAAGCATGAAATACATATTTAAGCTTGTTAATCGTTTTAATATACACAAGAGTTGTACAAGTCTTGTCAAAGTTCAAGATCAGCAAAAGAAACCGCATAAATCCCTAAAACGTTTTGTTTATTGCCTGCACATGTTATGAACGTGTGGTTGCAAACTATGGTGCATTTTTGCATTCAGTCTTTACCAGATGATAAAGGTTGTTGTTCTGTCTGAAACACCAGAAAAGTACCACACCTATTACGAGTTTGAAAAAAAGTAATTGAAGTTTTAATCAAAATATTACTTCCATGTCATCATGATACATTTTGTAACGTTTAATTCACCAGTAACGCCAGAGTCGCCAACATTACAACAATATTTTCTATAGAATTTACCTTTTATAAGATATCTTAATACAGAAAACGTGTATTGAAACGGTACTGCTCATTTAGTAGACAGTAGTCTCCTCAAAGACACTCCTTTCATTAAAAATTAATATTCTAGGTTTAATGATATTAAATGGCCATTTAATGTGTTTTCCATACACCAGACACTGCAAACTGTCGGTTTGGAAAGCAGAATGAGTTCGTATTAGGTTTAAATATTGCCTTTTACTTACAGTATTCATTCACAAAATGACCTATGAAGTGAAATCGAGCTAGATATTTGTAACTAACAATTGTACAACTTATTCGAAAACTAAAAGCGCAATATATCAAAAGAATTCATACTTCAACTTCTAAACTTTCATTAAAACGTAAACACGGACAAACAATATCACAAATGCACTTCACTTCAAAAACAGAAACTATGACATAAAACTATATTAATAAGACACCATACATATCATTCGATTCTTCAGATATTTATGTGTTTTTTTCCCCGTGAAACTAAACATCAACCACCTTCCGCCTAAAACATAAGTCTGAATGAATCGTTACATAGTTCACAAAATGCCATTGAAAACAATCCATGCTAACCCATATACCTTGTAGAACGAACAAAAATCCGTTGGAAGTATACACATCCATTACCACAAAGTAAGTGCCACAATATATGAAACCAAATTACAACTGACGTTGGACACCCTGTAGGTCCCATTCTCCTATCAATAAACGTTCGACAAAAACGTTTTCGATTTTCAAAAGGAATGCAAATGAGTTTCAAAAACAATCAATTAAACTAATGGTTTTTAAATGTATTGTGTGAACTGTATATGCGTTTAATATATTGCTTTTTAGAACGTTTTAATAATTCATTGTCATACGCTTAGGATAACGAAAGACAAAATATATGAATATTCTTTCTACTAAAATCGAAATATAGGTGGCTGGTCTTCCATTGCCAGTTTGATATCGTCGTTATGGACAGTGGTAAATAGGGTCTTACCCGTAAAGCTGAGAAAAATACTTATTGAAAGCGCAAATTCGGAAGTAGATCATGTTGATGCACTATGAAGAAAAAAACATCTTTGAGAGTTCATCGAAATCTCAAAAGACTTAGCGTAACCAATGTTCGAATTTACCGATGTTCAAAATAAATAATGGTTCCTCGTCGTGATTGATTGGTTCGGAAGTCATAATTATAAACTAGGCATAGGGAGCTTTTGTTAACTGGTTTGAAACCACAGAGAATTCTTAAGTAGTTGCAACTGACTGTACAAAAACATCTTATGACGACTTTAGTGAAATGTTTGTCGTCTTATACCTCGTTAAGTTCTAAGCCTTGATCCTTCTGCCTTTAACGGAGGTATTGCCACCACTCAGTGGTGGGCCTTGATCCTTCTACCCTTTAAGGGGGATTTTGGCTACATTCAGTAGTAGGCCTCGATCCTTCTGCCTTTCATGGGGATTTTTGCAACATTCAGTAGTAGGCCTTCACCTTTCTGCCTTTCAGGCGATTTTGGCTACACTCAGTGGTAGACCTTGATCCTTCTGCCTTAAAGGGGGATATTGCCACCACTTAGTGGTGGGCCTTCATCCTTTTGCCCTTTGAGGGGGATTTTGGCTACATTCAGTAGTATCCCTAGATCCTTAAGCCTTTAAGGGGAATTTAAAAAACATTCAGTAGGAGGCCTTCACCTTTCTGCCTTTCAGGCGATTTTGGCTACACTCAGTGGTAGACCTTGATCCTTCTGCCTTTAAGGGGATATTGCCACCACTCAGTGGTGGGCCTTGATCCTTTTGCTCTTTGAGGGGGATTTTGGCTACATTCAGGAGCATCCCTAGATCCTTAAGCCTTTAAGGGGAAATTAGGTAACATTCAGAAGAAGGCCTTGATCCTTCAGCCTTTAAGGGGGATTTTGGCAACATTCAGTAGTAGGCCTTCATCCTTCTGCCTTTAAGGGGGATTTTGGCAACATTCAGTAGTGGGCCTTCATCCTTCTACCTTTAAGGGGGATTTTGGCTACATTCAGTAGTAGGCCTTCATCCTTCTGCCTTAAAGGGGGATTGTGGCAACATTCAGTAGTAGGCCTTGATCCTTCTGCCTTTAAGGGGGATTTTGGCTACACTCAGTGGTAGGAATTGATCATTCAGTCTTCAATGGGTGTTTTGGCTACACTCAGTGGAAGGCCTTAATCCTTCTGCCTTCAAATGGGATTTTTGCAAATATTACAGCAACTGGGCTTGTCTTTGCAGTTTCAATTGTTTTTTTAATAATACCATGTCGCATATGGTGTCCTATCATTTAATATGCTAAAATAAAATATTGGCATAATCAGAAAACAGGCCATTCGTATTTCAAGCCATCGGAGAGTCAGTCAGACAGTACTTTATACAGTTTGATATAGTTTAGTATTCTGAAAATTATATACAACATCGATAGGGAAGCCATTTGCCTAAATTGCAACAAAGAACACCATGCATGTAACGATTTGGCATGCACTCAACTGATTTTGGATTTGTAACATGTTGGTGTGCAATACATCATTATACCACATTATCCCAAGTTATTTTGATATACCAGTTTGGCATGAACACAAGTAGTTCTTTAGATGAATAATGAGCTATTACAGAATGTGCTTCTCTTCATTTATTTTTTACTGATTTAGGGCTTTTCGGCATGTTTCTGTAGTTTCCAAGACATACATTTAACAATGCATGATACACAAAATGAAAATACGTTTTTAGCTCAAGACCCTCTCCAAAAACCAGTTCTTTCCACTGTCAGTACACACCATATGTTTCCTTTCCAAAATCAGCCAAGTACTAACCCATATTTAAAGCCTTGCTGACGGACATCCACCGACACATTAGTGGTGGTTGTTTACAGCGATATGAGAAATGGGATGAAGCCCAGTTCGATTCAGTGCAGCAAATGAAAGGCGGTGGTCCCTTTGGTGATGATGTAACAAGCCTGTCAATCAATGATGTCACAATAACTGCCAAAACGACATAATACAACAAGTTTAAATCATAGAAACCTCCCATTGGATTAAGTTTTAAATTTAAATAATTTTACGTGAAATATCTAAATTGCATTCTATGTTCTTTTTAAAAAATATTTAAATCGACAATATACATAAGAAAGACGAAGAGATGAAAATTGCATTACTAGTGTGCAGTTCGTTCATGCAACTGCAAATCTTTTTGACAGGGTATAAGAAAATGATGAAATATAGAATGATACGAGGAGTGTGCAAAGTTCGATTTGAATATCGTCAGGGCATACTCGAATGGTAATATTTATTGCTTGTATGAATGTTAAACCATTTTGAAAGCCCGTGCCAGATTTTTAATATCTTGATTCATTTGATTGCTTTTAAATATATATTTATTCAAGAATAATATATTTTTGTGTGATATTACAGCGTAACATAACTATAAAATAATAACTTATAGCCAATTTAAAGAAATTTGCAAGGCAAAACATGTTGATTCACGCAAGAGAACTTAATAAGCTGGCAATAATTAATGACATATCAACTCTGACATATATTGGAGGTGATCATAGAATAGACACGTATGCCGTAATACTAAGGTACCGTCTCCTTTGTGTTACGTGAATGCGGTATAGGATGAATAACATTTTCGTTAACAATATATAGCAAGCACTTTTTTACAGAAATAAATCGGGGCAAAGTGTTTTGTGGAACAAGTATATAATGGCTGGCATTATAATACAATACACCTTTTGATGTCTGTGTTTTTTAAATGAAATTGTGTACAGCAATAAAACTGTAACAGTGCACTTATTTTGAATATAAAATATATGACTACATATAGAAGGAAATTGCATAATTAGTGCCTTAGTAGCAACCAAGTAAATGGCGCAAAATACTCATCGGAGTAATTAACATAATTATAGTCATACATCAACCATACTTGTTTGATGAAGGTCCCCCATACTTATTCAATAGAGATCACCCATATTTATTTGATGAATAATAATTAGGAGTATGTAAAAATATATTTGATAAAAAGCAGAATATATATGAGGATAAACTGCAACAAAAGAAAATGCAACGAAAATAGTAATGAAGGCAAAACTAAATGCAGGCGTTTCCGAACGAAATATGTACGATTTGCATATTTGCTTTTGGTGAACAAATGTGGACAAATACTTTGATTGAACGGTATCCCTGTTTGACGGAAAGTATAGATACATCGATAACTTACCGGCGCAGGGAATATTCGAGGCTTCTTTACTTTCTAGTTTATAATAGTTGGATTTTGGTAAGCAATAACAAATTGGACCAACACAATAAGAGGAGTTTGACGAAACTTAACTTAAACAATAAGCGCAGGCATTTACCTGAAGTTGAGGCCTGAGAGGGGCGTTTAATATTCGTAAGCATTTCTAAAAACACTAAAGAAAGAAAAAATGTATGTGTATAGTTAGAGGGAAATGAAAGTAAAATATGTACACGCAGATTTAAAAGATCAAATAGTAAAACAGCTCTTATTGTTTCAGATATAGAATAACTAAAGGGTAGTGGTAAATATCATTTTGAAATAAGACAATACTTAAACAGAAAGAAACATTTAAATAATCAAACATAAGTACGATTATGTTAAAAGGTAAGCACAACATTTCTTATATAAAAAAGGAACACATCTCAACGTATTTATTGAATAAAACAATGGAAATGTTTTAATAAAGAATGGTGTAAGCAAGGCTCCAAATCTAAATACTATCATTGCATGTCATGAACAAAATCCATCGACGATCAAAAATACATTTAAGAAGATCCAAAATTTATTTCTCAAACAAATTAATTATCGGTGGATTTTTTCAAGGTTGGGTAAACAGTATTATTAAGTCTTGCATTTTTATTTCGCTCAGTTTTAAAAGTATATATACCGAATCTGTTTTGAAATAATGTCCGTTTTATGCTACAAATTCATAACTTTTAACGCTTCAGACACTTTATAACATAAGTAATGTATAAAACTCAGAATTTACTTTACTACCACATCTTGTCCAAAGATTCTTGCCGATGCATAAACATTTAAGAACATCTATAATAAATTCTTAACCAATCGTAGTTTGTTTAAAAAAACAAATATGCAAATTGGGTTGCAGCGTCTTTTGCTCAGTTTTGGAAATATAAAAATGGACTCTATTTCGTGTCAATGTCTTAAATAGGTGAAAACTTTATCTGCACTTTCATAACACTTTCAGTTAAGCTATTCAACATTGCAAAAGAAATATTAATGACACTTACATAAACAATTCTGAAACGAACTTAATGACTCGATATCAATACTACTGTAAGGAAAGGAGTTACCAATTACCATGGCAACCCGATACATACCATCACTGACGACGTAGTTTGTATGTTGACAAAGGATCTGCTTGTACCCCTCTCTGAACGAATTGCTTCTCCAGCCATAGATTATTGGATTGCATCCAGAGTTCATATACATGAAACAATACGCCTGAAATGATAACATACAGCTAGATATTGTTTTTGGACGTACAAAATATGCATGTCAGAAATGCAACAACTTGCCTGAACATCTTTAACAGGCAGATGCTACATATAGAAGAAATTATGAAGCCGTCAAGTGTCACATTCGAAGAGACAACATATCTACAGGTGAACGATACCTAGTCCAGACAAGATCCTCGTTTGTGTTCTTTATGATGGGAGAAATGCGATACAGTTTGTGTAAAATATGTTTGGATATTATGTTATTCTGCAGTTTTAAACATGCGATGCCGTATACGTACCAGCGGGTTGGTCCACACAAGAATCTCGTTTTTGTTTTTGATGCTTGAAACATAGCTCGAGTATACGGCATAGGGAATCCAGCAGATGAAGAAACACGCAAGGACCATGAACAGCGTCTTTGTCACCTGGATCTGCTGACCTAGATGCGATAATGCAATACATAATCAATCAGTGTTCTTCGGTGAATTTCAATCATGTGAGTAGCGAGGGCAAACTGACACGGGTGTAAGTACAAAAGGCCTTTGTAGCTTTCAATTGAAGGCTTTCTAATTGATGATATTACAAGTGTGTCAAACCTTTTGTTCGTTTAAAACTTTCCGCCTGACTTACCTTGATCAATCAAAAATGTAAAAAAGATCTTATACTGCATAACTTGACTATTCATGGTTTAATTTGTCTTTGTCAAGATAATTGAATAGTTTTACTCTTACTTGAACAGCAATTTCAATTTCCTTAGAAGAAAACACTTTGCTATTTGTCCTTAGAATTAAGACTGTAGGCAATGGATTCATGTGGTTTACATTTATTAGATTTATTAGGAACCCCTTTACTCTCAATCGATCTTGAATCATTTTACTCAGGACAGTGGGTAAGAGGATTCGACTATATCAAGAAATTCATTTATTTCATATATCATGGGAATATTTACATTGCATAATCTGATCTACAAATGGAGCAGATAGCGACAAACCCTACATTAATTTTTAACTATGATCTCTACGGTCGACTAACAAAGCCATTGAATTGTACTAATGCCCAATTACTTACAAGGATTTCAAACATCTGCTACCGTTTAATTGGAAAATTACACCCGATACTGATTCCGGATCACTGACACCATACACATTTGCCAGACACTTATTTATCCAGAACTCCCAAGTACTTAACCATATGTTGTAAAGAAGTATTACCTAGTATCTGATCCGACTGCAGCGTTGTATTCTGACGGAGTCGCATCGCGTGTTTTCTGAACTCCCAATACATTCGTGCGTAGGCAAACAACATCACCGCCAACGGGATAACAATATTTGACCCGGTAATTATCACATGATGAAGGTAGTGCATTTTTGTCTTCGGATATTCAGGTCCACATTGCATTGCCCCCGGCTTTTCTTCGACGTGACTAAGAATGAATAACGTCAGAACAGCACATGTTATTGACCACAACCAGGCTGCCAGACACATTATAAGGATTTTCCAGTGATTTAAAATTCGGCTAAAGGGTCTAGTGATAGAAACATACTTGTGTATACTTATGTACATCATTGTGTGGATGGACGTTATCAAACAAACGCTATTGAAAAAGCCATTCACATTGCACATTGTTTCTCCGAATATCCACTTGTCTTTAATCAAAGTCGTTAAAGAGAACGGGGCTAAAAGTAATCCCGTTAAGAAGTCGGCAATTGCTAAATTCACTAAAAACATGTTGGTACGAGTTTGCATCCCTTTATGGCGTAAAACGACGATGATCACCAATAAATTTCCAATTAGGGAAGACATCATAGAGATAGTAAGCCACGTGCCAAATATAGCCTTTTCGAGTGTGTTCCATGGTCGGAGGTCGAATCCTGCATCCGCCTCCGAGATATTGAACATGACAGATGTATCTGTGAGATTTAGAGGCATGATGGATGAAGTGTTACCGTCGATTAGCGTCATGTTTGCAATTGCACGGGCCATGTCTATTGTCTACTGCATGTCAATTTGTCAGGGGATGGCTACATGGATCTGAAAACAGACAAATTCATTACGTTAAAACTTTTTGTTTAACTTCTATTAGGTCTTATGGAATAAAACTGCACCAAAACATTCCGGATGATCGGCACGAATCCAGACACTCGTCAATGATGATTTGCTTGATATTTTACAAATGGTATTTGAAATACCACAGGTGGCAGGATGTTTAGATGTTTAAACAAGGCCTTGTTCTTCGTGACATTGTGAAAGAAATCGTTTGATTACATTCTGATTTTCGAGTTTCTGGTTTTCTCTTTATGTCTTATACCGTAATAAAAGGGAGTGGTTTCAACACTTATATTTAATATTATACTCATATGCTAAAAGATTGAAAAACAAAACTTTAAACAAATGCTAATGTATCATTTTTAAAAATGTCAACTTGCACTTTCAACACAGGTAGATTTAGTACTGTAACGGATGAATAATTACTAAAGTGTATCCTTAAACATATTTGTGACGCCTTTTCATGATTGTTGAATAATATCCCACTAACTTTACAAAAGTAAAACAATAAAACAGTGATGTCATATACAATCAAAGTTAAAAACAACAACATTTTTTTCAATGCCTCATTGTGTGTCAGAGCACTATATTATATTATACTACCTATAGCAAGCAGATATGTAAAAAGATCAGTATAAAGACCACCATAGACATACATCCCCATAGCATATGCTCTATTATGACAATGCAAAGTGTCAACTGATACGTTTTTGTAATGGTCAGTAACATAAAGCGCGAGCGAATACATTATAGCTACGTACTGTGGAAATGTTAGATGGCATATTCACACAGCACTTGCCATATGCGGCTGATTCCGTCAGCTCTTATTAGCATTGTCAATACATTTCACACATATTTTATGACTATATCTTCCCAAAGGCGTGCACTATCATCTTTATAGGACATATTCAGATTTCGATAAATGCCACAAGAAAATATTATGACGGCAATATAAATGCTGAAAGATTATGCCCTGATTACAATTATGGATATATAAATGTTTTTTTGAATATGATATTTACATTGAAAAGGCAAAAAATGTTAAAATTTATATGAAAAAATACACAAACAAGCTTAGTAGCCGAAAGTTTAAACATAGCCAAACCAAGACAATGAACTGAAGACCTCTTTAATGAGATCTTTACTAAGTTCTGTACGAATTTGATGCATTAAGATCTAACTCTTATTTATTGTAACATCATCGGCGGTATTGTGGAACGGAATGAAACATATCATGCCTTTTTTAAACATAGAGCAGGGTCATAAAACATTTGGCACGGTCATAATTGTCTCTCAGGACCGCCAAATTCTTTTATTTTTAACTAATCTTCAAATGAAGTGAGATTCGGTATGACCAAAGCCATATGTTGCACCGTTGCTGTTAGTATTAGGAATCATATTAATATCAAACACTACTGTTCATAGCAATGGCGAATACCTCATACTATGTTTGACAATCAGGACATACATGCTACGAAACTTGTCTTTTATATAACTCTTGAAGAAAAGTTCATTATGCGTACGTATTTCCTGTTTGATGGCCTTTTATTTGTGACCATATATGATGATATATGGCATCACTGTCCGTGAAAACCATAAAACGTTTCATTAAACAATTAATGTTCGGCAAAAATATCAAGTGAAATTTCTTCAAAATTAAACATATGCGATCCAGCTTCTTCCATACGGGACCGTAAACATTTTCTCTGTTCGCCTAACGAGACCACAAAGTAGGATATTGTTAAATGGTATGTTAAGTTAAGGAACTTGTTCTTTTTGTAAATGTTAGGGAACTCGTTAAGTTTGTCCCCCACATTCTCTATCATAGCCTCGATGCCACACACTAAAACATTATATGTAGGATTTAAATACAGGGCTTGTACATGTATTTGAATTTGAATAAGATCACTTAGCTTAAAGACTACTGTGAAGAAATCATGTGACATTGTCATGGACTATGATTTTGAATAAAATATCCAAAATTGTCTCGTAATTAGATGAATATTTTATAAAAGGATTTTCTATAAATAATTTTAAACAAAACAGTTCCCTTTGAAATGATGGATGACGTGGTCCTTAATGACCATTGTTGTTTGTAATGATCTCTTAAGCCATAAAGGTTTTGGAAACAAATTACTAAATTCTGACGTATCCAACTACTCTGAAGGCATTAACATGTTAGAAAAACACAATCGTCTAATTGTGCAATAAAAACAAAACTAACTGTACGTTTGGGTAATCAGTCCTGTTAGAATCCTATGCTACTTAATTTGCAATATTCATGAACTATTCACAACTAAGTGTATTGGTCGAGGCAACAATACTGGCTAGAAAACAAATTTTGTCACTAACGTGCCCTTGTGATTTCGATAAAATACCCGTACGGCAGGTTTTGTGCTATACAGATTTGTACAAGTAGGACATTAACATATGTGTTTGCTAAAATGTCCTGCCTATATGTAAATAATATTGAGCAACGAACCTTCTCTACCAATTCTTGACCACCTGCTTTTAAAGACTATTGTTTATGGCTGAAACAATTTATCACAAAGTATTGTTTAAAAATTTCTTGCCAGTCGTATATTATTGTCATGAAAAATAGATCGTATAGAAGTTGTTATTATTAGAATATGTCAGGTTTGTATGAAGTCAGTTTAGCACAGTTGGATATGTATTATATGCTGTAAATAACATTGATTTATGGGTAAAAAAATAGTACCATTCCTTTTGAGATATCCAAATGTTTCTAGGTATTATGGACCTGTCCGTATGTAATAGAATTGGGCCCTGTCAGGTTTCATATATCCGAGTCATGATATTTTGTAATATGGTTGGCAGATGACGGAACAAATTATATAATGATGCTTTTTCTATAGCATGTATGTTTGCCAATACTTATGTGAAAAACTGCCTAGACAGCCTTCCATATGATGATATTATTAAGTAACAACAAAAACGTTCGTCATGGACAACTATGATTTTTTTTTTCATTCTTCAATCTTAAAACATCCTGATTAAGAATGCAGCCGCAATAGATGAGGGTTGGTTGATTTATTGGAAAACGATGCAAACGCGATCTGCAAAATACTAAAATTAAATTGTTCTTTCTCTTTGGCTTCTCTAAACAAGATATGAATTGACTCATAAATTCTCCATAAATTCCATTTTTTCATTTTATTTGTTCGTTGAAACGCATGCATGGCAAACAAAGATGATCATTGAAGGTCAATGCTGTTACATTTAGTACCCTAACTCGTTTTATGGCTATTTGATCTGAGATTGGCCGACAATTTCTCCTCGGCAACCACTCAAGAGAAATCCAAAGCCGGCTAGTAAGCGAAGCAAACTCTCGGAAAATCGAGTAAAGTCTAGAAGAATGTTCTCATGACATGATAACAGGGCTAAAAGTGTTCTATGTTTACCTTCAGCCGGCAACGTTCTCCATCAGCCTTCAAAAAAATGACGAGCACTAACAGCTTTTTAAGGCCTTAAACAATTACTTCTCTAGCCTATCCGCATAGTTTTAGGTCTCTTTGTGACCTTGCGTTTTGCATACTAATTTCCCGTAACACTCCTCATAAAAACCCTGCGGTAATTGGAAAGTGGGACTTATCAGATGTCGAGTTTTATTGGAAAACAATAACGCCTGTCTTATAACATTGCCATTATCTGTTAACTTAATGGCGACGAATGTCTTACGATGAAATGCAATTGGTCGTACCTCTAGTACTGACAATTATTCAACACTGCATCATCTGGTGATAGAGGGTTGACATGCAGTCTTAAACAAAACGGGATTAGTATTTCCATACACTCGGAGTATTTTTGGTTCCCGAAGGATCTCCTCCAGGATTGCATAACAATCGAATATATGAATCCCGATTTATAACTGTAAACTGAATTCTGGGCCCGATTTCGAAGGCGAACCTCACGTTATACAGAAAACCACACAAGACCGCAGTGAAGGAGAAATCCGTCAATACAAGTACAGAAATCTGGTATAGCATGCCATTGCGACAATAAGAAATGCGAGAAGAGAATATGGCATAGTGCTATTGATAATCGTCAGACAAACCAATTATCTAAGTAATGTTGGATCTCGTTGATCCTTATTCATCTTGATGTTTTTTATGATGCCATTCAGACAATAAACATTCGGAAATATTCTCCTGACACCATAATGCATATGTTAACTGTAAATATGCTACCGGATAGGAGTGACATAATGTTTATACTGGTGCAAAACGGGAAACGTTTTTGCCCTTTCAATCAACACTGCCAAGAATGCCAAAACATTAACTTCCGACTGCAGACCATTAAATTTCGGAATGGGATCATCCATTAAAGATATATAGGTTTCTTATGGCGTTTTATTTACCTCAGACTTTGTTTCGGCCATGTATATTGTTCGTTTGTAACGATATACGTCATTTAATGTGAATAAATGACATTTTCAATTTCCATGCTGGTTTGTCAATTACTCGAAACAAATGAACTCAATTCATACTTTTAAGAGAGTACTCATAAATATATATTGTTATTTTCAGTTGGGGAAATGGGGAGGTGGCATTTAACATTAAGTGTGATACATCTAAATATTAGCAAATAATAAGGTTAAGTTGTTCTACAGATGAAATGTTGGACGTGTGTAATACTTCTGTAACTAAAATTAAGACTACTGCATTTTATCTTGACGCTAAATTCTACTGATTACAGGAAGGCCAAGTGAATATATATTTATATTCATCATTTAAATTGCATATATATAATTCCCAAAAAATATCCGAAATGAATATCCATTGTACGTAGCTAACTGTTCCACTTAATTTATCTGTTCGATAGACAGTTGAGAGATTAGTAATTGCACTTATTGTAATTAGGCTTTCAAACCCGGTGGATATAAAGGAAATGTCATGTACGAATATGTAGATAATATAAGAGATAAGTGATTTTCTAAGATTGTTTTATTATGTTTCTTACTTCAAAATATATGAAATTGGAAACATCCAGACTCGTTCATTTGAGTTAAATCATCTTCTGATTAGCACGCCTTGTCAGAAACAACGAAATGTAGTTATAAAGGATATTGAAGAATCGAAGAACAATGTGTCCATGAAAATACTGTAATAACTGGCCCTTTGCAATCTAGTTAATGAACTATTTTTGCAAGAGAACAAGAAGGAAGTTAACAAACTTAACGCTCGTTTGGTGTAATGGTATATATGAATCAAATTACACAATTGATGTCTCGTGTCCGTGGCAAAAAACAACAACAACAAAACAAGTACAATAAATAGACATGGAATACCAACCAAATATAATACAAAAATCAATTTTATTTGTATGCGTCATGTTTCGTTTTAAATGTGCACGAGACGATAAAATCATTTTTCTATGATAAACTTCATATTGGTATGGCAGATTCGTGCAGTTGCGGTGCAGCCTTATCCTATAATTTTATTGTAATTGTAAAAAAGTTACTTCCTTACGGTAAGGTTATTTGCCACAAACACAATGTCTTTCAAAAGAGCAGGTGTACATCCTTAATTGCCTGATCAATCCTACCTCCTCAAATTTCCAAAATCCACCAAAGTCAATGACATTATTCTATCAATGAGAATATAAGTATTACGCAGAATAGGTAAAAGAGCATTTATATACAGTATCATGCTTTATAGTGATACAGCCCTATGCTACATAAATACAAGCCAAATACATGTATAACCATAAATTTCTTGCTTGAGATTACAAGGATCAAGGCTTAACATACACCAAACAAGAGACTACACGCTTAAGACAACAACTATTACACAACCAACAAAATATAACTCTTGGTAAATTCATGAGCAATTGTCTTTTAAAGTCGATGAAAACTAATTCCACGCAACACAAATTTATAAATTCTCAAGATAACGTCATAAGAAAATTATTCGGTTATTCTATTGGAAGAAGACAAAACATTCATATATAAATCCTGTTTTAGAAGCACAAGGTTAAGGTCAAAATGACACTGAATTAATGATTAATGACACCACAAACACATGTACAAAACCACACGTATAACACACACGCGTAAAACAACCTGTCTGATAAATGATTAGTTAATCATCTTGGAATGGTCAGTTAAACTCAGATTAACTCGAACTAAGTCTACTTAGTTTTTCACATAAGTATTGAGACTTTACTAGTTTAAAACCTGAAACATCGGAATAATATGTCAAATGGCGGACTAATCTATAAACCACCTACAAGTCTACACAGCAACAAGGACTGGAAGACCAGATAAACTGAAATAACACATCTTCTTTAATAGAAGTTCTCCCGTTGTACTGAACACCTGTCTGGCTTTGAACACAAAGGGCAACATTTTCAGTTGCATGTTTTTCTTTTATATTGGTACAAGTTTCTAACTCTCACTTACCGCTTTTGAGTAATGATGCGATTGTTTTCGACATTAACAGGAAAATTATGTAAGCCTTGTCAGATGAATGTCATTGATATCTTCGACTGCTCTTACGATAACTTAAGTACTGTTGGTTATATCATATTCTTTTATCATGGTAAAGGTGGTGATTTTATCTGGGGTTTTTTAATCTTCATTGTACCTCAAACAGAGTTGATTATTTAATATTGTATCTTACTTTAAAAATGATGATAATACAATTACAATTTCATGAACAAGCCCAGTCAAACATTCTAGTCAAGTATAAACCTTGTTAGGAGGCATAATTAAGTGCCAGAACGAAACTGAAAATAGGCACTAAATGTACATACATCACCATAAGACCACACACAATAGCTCTATCAATAAATAAATGATGGGATTACCGCTTGGAACGGTCAATAACATACGAGTTTACCGAGTTTAAAATCTGACATTATCTGGTTAAAGTATATATTTTATTTTAAATCAAGCTTGGGACTTATTAATGCAACGAAGACTCATATAATATACATCAGCAATAAATGGATATACAAGAATGTCTAAAGATTAAATTAAGATGGAAGCAAGTCTTCGGAAATTGGTTTTCAGCAGAAATGGAGACTGAAAGGGAGCATTCATAAAGGTCGAAACTTAGAAAACAAAACTCTGCAGATTACATGTCCCGGTAGTGTTATTAAATGCAATAATGGAGGTATCAGTTTCCATATCATAAAATATTATTCAAACATTACTTACAAGGTCAGAAACATGGTGGAGGCAATAAACTTATAATACAAGCAGAATTTGTAGCAGGTCATTTTGCAGGACATGCTTGAACATAACAGACATCTTCAAAGTAATGTTATTATGAATTCAGGCTATGGTACCACTCGAGCATCATACATGACGTTTAAATGATTATAGTATCCAGTATCTCGCAAATTATATTCTTCAAAAGGAATCTCAAAAGAAAAGTCTAGCAGCGAAGTCTTATTAAATAGCACCATTGTATCGATGTCACAATGATGTTATATGAATAGTAATAACACAATTATGACAGAAAGCTCCTGCACTACAGAAGGGTTAACAGCTTAATACCGAAACAATTATTATACATTGCAAATTACAAGCACAGAAGTTACCCCCCCCCCCCCCCCAATCTTTCTAAAGCGAACGCAGGTAGATTTACTGTATAAAAGCTCACTGGAACACTCACTATACAGAAGTTGATGATATGGCATGACGTTGTGTGTTCGTCAAATTAATTATGAATGCAATACCAAGTGAGTTGTTTTTGTGTCTAAACTGAGGCCATTATAACTGTGTTGGTGCATTATATTCTGTATAAAAATATCAATGGAAACAACAGGTAGCCCAACATTCTGTTTCTAAGCTCCAAAAAAGGGCAAAAATACATTACTCAACTATCCAATATCAAAATATCGTTGAAAACATATGCTATGGTATAATTATTTGCAAGGTATTTCGCCTTGGTACGTTCAAGTTAATAGTTAATTAGTTACCGTTGATCCATTCGAAATATTTCTTTCGAAGGTATTCAACTTCAATGGTAGAGCAAATACGGCAAATGAATCATTACACAAGGTGTCAAATACAACATCCAAATTCCGGCAAGCATAAATCATGGTTTATCAGTATAGGACAAGACGAAGCATCTTCCCCTAGAATTATGGTCTTAGGGAAAACCATGTATTCCTAAAAGAGAACATCAGATAATGGGTCAATTTGTTTCAAAGATATTATTACTTATATAAAATTGTCGATAATAAAAACAATACGCTTAAACCAGCAATCAGTCAGCAATAGACCGGTCATATATACAGTCCTCTGAGTAACTAATAACACATTACACGAATAAAGTTTGTATATATTAGTTTACATTGATTAAAGTGTAGAGCTGTTTTACAGTTTGGCTTCATCTTTAACATTTAATTTATGTGATTGAAGCGTTGACGTTAATACACAGTCGCAGAGAGACACTATCACTTCCCAAATAATGATGATTTAATGCTTTCAAAGGTTCCATCTTCAACATAGTATTCGCTAGTATATAACTGTAATATTAAAAAGGTCATATTGATTATATATATACTCAACGTCAGGCTTCAAGTCCAAAACTTGGCTGGCAAAAATAAACGCAGATTTCACCAATTTGAAAGAAAATCATAAAGAAAGCATGTGTTTGTGGTCTGTTTGTGGTGTTTGTATTTGTGTATGTGGTGTTTACACGTTCATGCCTGTAAATCGTCGTTGTATGGGTGTCATTGCATTGTGCATATAAACAGGGTCATTGTCAATTTAAAAAAAAATGTTATAATTTAAATATCACATGTTTATCTTGCGGGTGCATATTAAGTTCATTTTGAGCACTAACAATATATCAGTTTTTAATCTCTGGAAAATCATATGTATAAGCTTAATTTTCATTTTTATAAAAAATGAAATCCTGTCCGCTCGATGACGCTAAATATAGAATCTATTTAGCATGGACGTATTTTACAAATAAAAGGATTGTGAAATTATGTCTATGCCATCAATCACTCTCTTTATTTTTCAAGGTCTTCAACGCTCATAACACTATTGACTTTGCAGAAATCTAATCAACAGCCATCCCCTGATAAATGCATTTCAAACGTTGATTCAGCATTGACGTACAATTGCAGTTTTTGTTTGCTAATATGGTCTCTGATGATAGCTGTGTCAGGAAAATGTAAAACATCAGCACGCAGCTCATTAGTCGGTATCAACTTAATGAATTAAACTTGGGTATCTGATCTCTTTAGTTACAGTTTGTACGCGCTTTATTGCATTGCCATGTTCATCGTCGTGGTGAACATTTTGCATTGACTAAAATAGTACATTCGCAACACGTACACAGGGTATGTGTTTTAGTACAGAGAAAATGAAAATAAAATATCATTATTAATAATGGAAACGACAGCGACAAACGTAGTATACTACACGTTAAATAAATAAAGCGTTACTTGAGTACCAGGGATACCCGACGATGATAATTTACTAATATACAACGTGACACTGACGTCGAATATAAACACAATTTATACTAGCTTTTAGGACGTGTTTCAGTCTGATTCGCCTTTTCCATTTCATTCAAACGTTGGCACAGCAAACATGATAACAGCATATGCATCGAGATGCATTTGTAAACAAATGTGTGGATATAGTTTTTGAGTTTGGCAAGCATTTTATGACAAAAATCGCATTCAATAAAACTATATAGAGGACAATTGTTTGTTTCAGTGTAAGATCGTAATGTATTTAACCGAGTGAGCACCAACATTAATATTTCATGAGTGGCGTATACTATATTAACTTCTGGTTTTCACGGGGGAAATATACTGCTATCTTACACTGAAAAAATGTGTTGTTATTCTATCATTTACCATACAAGGAAAGACATTTCTTTGAAACACCCTTTGAAATAGTGTTATAACGATTTTATTTCACAAATAAACCAAAAACCACCTGAAAGCATATAATAGAAAAAACGTTTTACAACAAGTGCCATCTTCAGTTATTATGTTCAGAAATAAGTGTCATACACTTGTTTTGCACCATTTTATTGACCTCATTACATCAACTGGATAATTCCATCTTACTTGCTGTTTCCTATATCAGAATTATAAGATAATTTTCAACGTGTTTTATGACTAAAAGGACTTACTTAAAACATCAAGAAGATTTACGAACACTTTGATCCAACTTAACACAGAACAAATGTTTGTCTGAAATTATTGCTACAATATCGCTCATGCAAGATAACTCGTAGCACAAGCCATTACTAAACATTTTCTATTCAACACTTTTAAATAAAATCTTTCGTTAACGAATGTCATGGTAACGCGGTAGAATTTCAATACTGTGGTTTCTAAATGTTTTTAATTGGTTTTAACAAAATCGACTTTAGATGTAGAGGTATACACACATTCACTGCCTTAGAGTTATTACAATACCGATGTGGGATTTGTTAGCCTCAACTGTCATAACACAGAACAGAACAGAACATTTATTGTTAACTTGAACAAATACAGTTCATCGTTATAACAATAACATAACGCATGGCATGGCAATACTTGATAAATGCGAGAGTGCATTATACATATATACATATATAATTTATCAATGATTCCAACATGTTAAAATCAATAAATATAAGCATTATTATTCAAAGCATTATATCGTGGCTTAAAAGCATGTTTGCAATACAAAGCTAGTTTTCGTAGACATGCAGCATTTTCCGAGTTTAATAATTGAATGAATTTAAACATGTTTGGTCTTGCATAGTAAAATTTAGTTATGTATTTTTTCCTAATGTCATTATATTGCGGACAAATCAAAACAAAGTGATATTTGTCTTCAATATCATTATGAACACATAAAACACATTGGATGGAACGATACTGAATTCGCGACTGTCATGTCTTAATGTCCACGGTGATAATTTTTGCTTTCCATTATTGCATCTCAAATTTTACTGAATTCTGTTATTAACACTTAATAAAACTTAATAAAAGTATTGAACGTATTCAATCATAACTGAGAGTGTTTATTTGCAGTAGTTATGGGTATACACTGTGATAATCTCAAATATTATCTTAAAAAGTCTTAACATTTGCTGTATGTGTAAAGTTTAGTTCATGTAATCTGTAAAAAAACGGTTACCCAACATATATTGCTTCAGATTTTATTTGTAAAAATGTATATCTTACGTTTTCTTTTGTGGTTAATTGTCTGTCATTTTGTTTTGATATGTGTTGTACTTACCATTATCATAGAATTACTTCCGCTACTGGTCATGTTATTGATTTTTATTTTGCGATGATAAACTGATATTCATTTGTTTAAATATGTATCCATGTACCTTAATTGTAAATATCAATCGGACATCTGACGAAAAAAAAACAAGAAAAAATACATGTAAAAACTATAATGACAATAAGCAATACAAATAGGTGCTACAAGCTTAATACATAAAATTAACTTTTCTCATAAAATGCAGCAAACTAAGTTAGACAATACAATGAACATACCAAAATGTGGTTGGGGCTAATGTGATTCCCACGTGAATGTTAAAATTTGAGTACCATGTAAGAACGTTTAATAAGCATTTGTAGGATAACACTCACTTCTGAGAAATACCTTGAATTTTGCCCTGTCTTGCCTATAAATCATTTTGTACTTCTGTGTAGCTGAAATACTTTCATTATAATATTTCCATAGCTTCTGATACAACCATGATTTCAAAAATATATTCTTGAATCTAACTATACCTTAAAGAGACTGGCCTCTAAAACAATGTCGGAAACAAGGTACATTATATTAGCATTACCACAGAATGTTATGAAACTGAACGTCCAGTTGACAAACATTCAGCTAAAACCATGTTTAGAGACACTATGTGAGGGTCTGTCGAAAGAAAGAGATTCACAAACGTATAAAAAAACATTACAAGCGGACCACACACGCGCCAAAACAACGTATCAATAAATGATGGAATATACGCCTCTGAACGGTAAGTAAATGCACACTTCAATTAACTTTTAAACTAAAATAGATACTGCTAGAAGGAACAAAGCAGCAATAAAATATAGAATGGATTTGTACCTGTCTGCGAACACCTCATGAATCATAAATGTTCATACAATTGAACAATGGAAGAAATTTGATCATGATAAGCTGCTAAATACCCATAGTCGCTATTGACCAATTATGACTGACAAAAATCTTCCAGTTTATGCTTCTTTAACGTTTCGGCTTAGATGGTTTACAATTGAATCCTATACATGGCAGAATTCTTAAGGTATTGTTTATGGAGAATGGTTTAAAACATAAACGGAATGGGTTGTGCAGTAATGATACCCGGTGATTAATTACAACAACACTACGGACTCAAACACGTGTATTAAGGTCAGATATCGAGAGCTTTAAGTATGTTGTTGTTTTTGTTTACCCAGAGCCATTAAACCGGGTTTATGTTCAAACTCTTTTCGCATAAATTTTAAAGTAAATAATTCAAAATATGATAGAAAATGCTCTATCTTGCCGATTGGTATTAGTTAATTTACAAAGTTCTGTTTAAATAAGCATATCTGACAGTTTCTGTGTGATGCTCGTTTATACAAGTACGATAATTAACTATGTTAAACATAGTTTCGAATACTCTTGCGCCTACATAACATATGACAGTGATCCCTATTAAATGTCAATCATGAATATTTCACATGTACACTCCAAATTATCGGCATTATGATCCCGGAAATGGAGTTACCGCTTGCTTCTTTGGCAATCATAATGGTTTCAAGGAACGTTCATGTCAAATAGTTACTGCCAAATATCTGACAGGATGACCGTCATGCCAAGCCAACCAAAGACGAAACTAGTGAACCAATAACCAGTCAATTACAAAAAGTACTGGAATAATCTGAAAAACAGAACAGGCCATTTATCGGCAGGAGGAACATTCGCGTACATAGCTTAGATATCGTTTGAGTCAAATATTTCAAAACTGTGGGTGTTTTTTTTTGGAAAGCAATGATTGTACTATTGATGTTGGCGTGGTATAAGGTATTTGCTACTTATCTCAGTGTTTTTAGAATCAATATGGAACTGGAAGGATTCTTAAACGTATTTAACAAACCATCTGATTTAACATTAACTGTACCAGTCTTTCTTGGTTATATTTTAAATGCAAATAGTCAGAAAGAGGCCAAGTAGCAACACGGTTCTTGGCAGACAGATTAATGTTGTAATAAAGCATTTTCCTGTAAATCATGTGCCTCACAAATGTTAGGTTGCCCTAATTGCTCTTTAACTTAATTGCACATCATAATGGTATGACGACGGTATTTCCATGTTGATGGCATTCTTTCAATTTCAACATTATTGCCGTGTTCCTTCCGTTAGGCAAAAAAATCAAAGGTTATAAAAATATCCTTAAATTGTGAAACTGTTTAAACATTAAGGTCTGCGAAACTATTTATGTTACATAGGATGAAAGATAAAAATAAAACGTTCAGAACGTTTTGTCTATAACATACTTATTAATGCATATGATGAGACATTGTTTTTATAATTAATCACCTATTTGTTGTAAAAATTAGACTTGAAAGACCTAAAATAAAATAAAAGTAGTTGTCCCTGTACTATATACAGCATATCATTCACATATAACCTAATTATAGTTAAACAAACGTAGATATCTTATAAACAAGCTTATAATCGCAGTGCTATTAATAATGACATAATCATAGATATCGCAAACTCTTTCAAGACTGAACCAGGCCTACAATGGGAGAACATTGTAATGGAAAGAATATTTTACATATTCAAGATGATACCAAAGCAACAACACATGGTTTTGTATTACTCATAAAATAACATGACCCTATAACTACATACCAATGTCAAGAATGACCATTTTGTCAGACAATGGGCTGGAATGCTATTATAGGAAGGTTAAAATAAATAATAAATAAATTAAACGTAAAACTCAAATTGTTGCGTATAACAGGTAGGTATTTCAGACATAAATCATATATAAGCTGTTATAATTAACAATACCGCTCCTGTTAAACATGCGCTCCTGTTAAAATGCGCCTTAATTGTTTCAAATTAAAATCATCTTGATACAAATAATGGCTGAATTGTTTACGGCTCTTGTACAGGGCAATAATTATGCAAGAGAAGAGAAACTAACATCATATAAACTAAGATACCATCGATGAACCCTTATTATTAAGACGTTGCATTTTAAAACAAAATTTCCCAAAAAAATGTGTTATATAAACCGTAAACCGGTCTTATTCAAGAGTGAATTTACCAAAGAATGACGATAGTTTGGTAGTTGTGTAATGCATGTTGTTCTATAGCATGTTGTCATTTGTTTGGTTGTGTGTATGGTCTTGATTCGTATGACGTAAACAATATCCTGGCAACATTTTGAGCTACTGCTCCTGCGACCGTAGTTGACACTGTTGCGTTTTAAAACATTTTTTGGCGGCACGCTTACTGAATTATTGCACATTCACATGCAGGACAGAAATGAAAAGAGTGTTTTGGTCACCATTTAATGGAATCTTATCTACCATTTTTACTGCTTTATTATGCTGTATGCCACCTATACTATTGCAGATACTGATCTTGTCAGAAATTATAAGAAATCAACAATTGTTTGAGCTTTTCGTACCATTAAACTGCGCTTAAGTCTAAAATTCTAACAACTTTTGATATTTTAGGTCAACCATATCATTGCGGATTCGCGAGCATGGCAGGCATTATAGGAATTAATTAGTTACTGGTGGCTTCCCGCACTTGCACGCCAATTACTTCTGCTAGCATATCACCTATGGCTTACATTCCAACAACCTTATATCATTACATACCATCAGAAGCGGCATGTATTGATCCCTACTATAACAGAATTTCCACCATAAATGTATTCATCTTAAATATGTATAAATATACATTGATATATACTGTTAGGTTTAAGGTTAGTATGTCAAATTGGGTCAAGTTATCAAGATAACGAACTCTTTGAAATACGTGATAAAAGGTACATAAATAATTAATAAAAGTAAAGGGTTTATTGAATAATGATTATTTTCAAAGACAACGCTACCTTGTCTATATTTCAGTGATACATGGCCATACATATATAACACTATCTAAGTATTCTTAATAGATTGAAAGATTTATTTCCCTATTTATTGTGTTCAAGTCGATATATTTCCGCTTTTCTGCTCTTTTAAAATGAAACATTTAATAGCGTACCACGGTTTTAGCAATTAAAAACTAAAATGCCCTCGCACCGTTCTGTGTTCCCATATATCCATTCAGTGCCTCAAAATCCAATGGGACTAGCTTTCATATAGTTTCATAGCTCTCCCTATAACGGTTCCTTTCAAGTGGTCTGTGGTATTAGAGATACCGTTCTGTATCTGCCTGCTGATCAGATAACCATTGCATCCACAGAGAATATGAATATCTGTGATACTTGAGTTTTGAGTTCTGTATTATGTCATATTTATTCATTGGGGAATAGTGATAATTATTGGACAGGAACCTATAGCTTTTGAGTAAATTATATCTCTGTTTTCGCGTACACTTTATGCACGATTAATTATTATTCATTCTCAAGGGCGAAACTTTCTGTCACAAGTGAAAAGGTTCATCACGATTACATCCTACACTATTTTTAAAGACGCACTCTCATTTCAAGATTTATCAAAATTAATACAATTGTTTTAATATACCAAAAAGGATAAATAAGTGTCAAAAACAATGGCTTTTATGAAGGAAGCCGAGATGAATTTGAAAGAAACGCGCACAACACGTCATTTCTACCTATTGAGAGGATAGTAGATCACAGTAAATCTTTTATCACTGACCAATCATTTCATATTTTTTTGTGTTTTCATCTTTAAAATTACACGGTTACAATCTTGTTATTTGTGATTAATATTTTCCATCAATGTATTACTTAGTAAGTAGTTAAATGTTTGTCACTAAAAATTTATCTTTGTTATGCGAGTGTATGAATTGATCTTGAATATGTGTGGTGTCACTTTAAAAATTCGCTAAATTTAAGTGTGTTTAACATTACAGAGAGAGAGAGTACTTGAACTCATGTTTTATGACATATTCGGATTAAACTTGTTAGCATGTTGATAAAATTATGCCATAAAATGTTTAACCCAAATGTACAAAATCTATACATCCAACCGGTAGAGGACGGCTTAGTTTGGCTGCTTGTAGAATAAGAGATAAAGATCTTTTTTGAAACAAAGTGGGCGGGAGTCACAAACAGCTAGTCTAAGGTAAATAACATTTAATGAAAAAAGCCTTTATCTTATACTTTGGACATATTTCGTGTGACTGTTAGCTAAGCATATTTAGGACTGATTCATCTGACTTTAATTTACCGGTCAGGCCTTTCCAACCCACCTTTGCTTTGTGGTGACCCTTCGACATGAATAATTCATGGCTGTTCAGACTAGTCCTGACATTATAGGACAAAACCATATAAATCAATGATGACTCAACGTTTCCCATTAGGGAAATCAAAGTTCCCATCGGGGAAATTAAATGTCCATCGGAGAAATAAATGTCCTCATCCTGATAAATTACACTGCAAACTGATGGTAATAATGGTAATTTACAACATTACATCAGTATCCGCGGAAATGCAATCTACATGGTCCTTAATTGTTAACTATTTGTAATAATTTGATGGTAATTATACTGGGCAAAATAATTTCATAACATATCATTATGCACAATTTTGGATCTATACTCGAAAAAATACATTAGTGCGTGAACATATGTGAGCAATTACAATCCTATTAACAAAAAAATGGATCCTGGTTTAAGACCATTTATATCATTAAACACAAAACAATTTTGGTTCTGTGAAATTTAATCGTTTTTTACTAAGGCATAAACAAGCATAAAACAGATCAGAATAAAATTATAAATATAAAAATGAATATTGCTAATTCATTCGAAAACAAAGGGAGCTCGATTGTGAAGATATAATTATGTATCTATGATATGGATAGTAGCATGTACTGGTATTATTTACCCCTGGTGAGGCTTAGAAGGCATAAATTGCACCCCGCTACTCAAACATTCAAACAAATTAAATGTTGAACTGTTATAGAAATTGGGCTCAAGCCTCACCAGCGTTATTTTGACCTCTTAAAACGCCCATCAAAAGTAAGTGTGTATCATACCCATGGATGTTATATCAAGATGCTTGTTCGACCCATGTGTGTCATACCAATGGGTAATACATCAAGACGCATGTTCGATCCATTTGTATCATATCAATGGGTGATTTATCCAGATACATACGTGGCCATGTGTGTCATATCATTGGGTGATTTATCCAGATCCTTTTCGTGGCCATGTGTGTCATATAAATGGGTGATTTATCCAGATGCATACGTGGCCATGTGTGTCATATCAAAGGGTGATTTATCCAGATACATACGTGGCCATGTGTGTCATATCAAAGGGTGATTTATCCAGAGATATCCGTGGCCATGTGTGTCATACCAATGGGTAATACATCAAGACGCATGTTCGATCCATTTGTATCAATGGGTGATTTATCCAGATACATACGTGGCCATGTGTGTCATATCAATGGGTGATTTATCCAGATACATACGTGGCCATGTGTGTCATATCAAAGGGTGATTTATCCAGATACATACGTGGCCATGTGTGTCATATCATTGGGTGATTTATCCAGATACATAAGTGGCCATGTGTGTCATATAAATGGGTGATTTATCCAGATACATACGTGGCCATGTGTGTCACATTGAAGGTTGATTTATCAAGATACATACGTGGCCATGTGTGTCATATCAAAGGGTGATTTATCCAGAGATATCCGTGGCCATGTGTGTCATACTAATGAGTAATTTATCCAGATGCATACGTGACCATGTGTATCATACCAATGGGTGATTTATCCAGATGCATGCGTGATCCATGTGTGTCACATCAATGGATGAATTATCCAGATGCATACGTGACTCATGTGTGTCATATCAATGTATGATTTATTCAGATGCATGCGTGATCCATGTGTGTCATATTAATGTGTGATTTATCCAGATGCATCCGTGATTCATGTGTGTCATATTAATGGGTGAAGTATCCAGATGCATGCGAGACCCATATGTGTCATATCAATGTATGATTTATTCAGATGCATCCGTGATCCTTGTGTGTCATATCAATGAGTGATTTATCCAGATGTATGCGTGATCATTCTGTATCTTATCAATGGGTGATCCATCTGTAACGTAAATGCGTAATATTCATTTGAACATTGTCACATAAATATTATAGATGTGTTCTGAAAAGTTGCCATTACGATCCGATAGATGATTACACATCTGTTTTAATTTCGGGCTCATGATGTTAGCTTCAACTGCCTCAAGACAACGGCAGATTTAGCTGTCACACATAGTTACAGTGCGCATATGGAGAGGGAACAGCGAACTATAGGAAATAGACGAATGTATCAAATCAAGTGGGATCAACAAATGCTCTCCACGAAAATAATTTTTTGTATTCACTGCCAGATATGTTCTGCATTATATGGAGCTACAGTAATTAAGTTAAATGCTCGATTTTCAATGACCCACAAATACCCACAAATATGTCTCGGGTTCATGCAGAACAAAGAAAGGATGGAATAAGAATACAATCATTTTTTTAAGTAAAGTTCTGATATCTTGATATTCTCTATGGCATATCATATGTAAATTTATGTAACTGATTCAGACTGCAACATCTGTTTTACTCTCACCTGGGTACAAACAATTACATGAGGAACTTGAAAACCCGATGTCTCACAGATCGTTATTCAATTGGTCTGAGATAGGAACACTGTGGGAGTAGTATTGTAATAAGCAATCCAGGAACAGCAGCTATTTCAGGATGTTGAATGATAAGGAGACAAGTTCCACTATCAATATGATGGCAATATATCAATACATGACTTTCCCATACATTTTATTACACAAATTGTTAATGGCAGAATGATTTAGTGCAAGTGCACAGTGTGTTGTTAATCACATTATGATCAGCCAATCTCAAATAAAATAGTAGTAAAATAATTTTGCTGCACGAGCAGTCTATGAATAATGATTTTATATTTAGCTTTTAAACTTTTCCTAATAAACATTCATATAATAAATTTCGTCTGACAAGACCATTTTCTGTTTCATATGATTACAAACAATTTATTGAATTATGAAAGGAAGTTTTGTAACATAAATGACAAAAGTAAATGATAAATATAAACAATAACCTATTTGTTGTAAAATCAGACAATCATTACTTTAAAGAACTTAAAGACCTCAATGTACTTGCCACTACTGATTATATTCCCCACCATTGAAAATATTCCCATTAGTTTATCCAAAGATTAAAAAGGACAACTATGTAATGTAGAGATTAGTTTACATATTCCAGATGTTACCAAAACAACATCATGCAGTTTTGGATAACGCTTCAATGGATGTCCGCACAATATGTTACCAATGCACAGGGATCATGAAATAAGATATTTATAATAGTATTCAAGTTGTAAGAATGTGTAAGCTATGCTATATTTGTATACTGTTACAGAATGACCATGGCTTTATCGAGCATATCGCTTTGCTTTGTGCGTTTCAGCTGTTTAATAGCTATCATTTAAAGTGATACTAATATTTAAAATCAAAACATAACAAACATCACTTTTGAGTGATAAACCTTATACTACTTACTAAATAGTGCATTTATGGAATATATTAATTACTAATAACAAGGTTGTAACTGTGTACTTAATAGCTGAAGACGCATAAATAGCAAATGACTAAAAAATTTGCAATAATCAACTATCGTCTCATAAGGTAGAAGTACCGTGTTTTCTGCACCTTTCTCCCAAATTTAACACAATATCCTTCATATGAAGTATTGTTTTCGAAATGTATTAATCCCTTTTGGTCGATCAAAACAATTGTGTTAATTGTAGTACATCTTATTAAGGAGTAAGAGTGCAGCTTTAACATTTGCTCATAGGACAGCTCTTTCTTTTAAATTTTCACCGGAATGTATGTAAAACAATGATCAGGTGAAGCATGTCAGTGTTAACAATGGTTTTACATTATTTGTCATTTTACGTGTTTGCTCATAAATGCTCATTCCTGATACCTACATATATATATATATATATATGGCAAACATGACAATTTGAGAAAAAAACTTTACTAAAGGGACTAGACACCAGATGATACAAAATCAAGAGAAAAAGAAATTATACAAAACTTACAAAAAATTGTCTTCGTTGTGTAAATTTAACTTATTGATGTATCACATCGCTTGCGACACATGCATCTTTCGCAGTTTTTGTGCATTGTTCAAATTCGATATTTACCACGGTTGTCTACCACGTAAATTCCAGTAAGTTTCAATAATTTCGGTATATTTACTCATAAAGTTATATATGAAACTGTATATTGCCGATAAGTGCTTACGTCAGATATTATAAGAAATTATTAATGGTTTGTGCCTAACGTACCCATAAATTCAGCTTTAGTTTACAAGTGTTACCACTTTTGCTATCTTATCTCAACCCTATCATAACGGGTTAGAGAGCATGTCAGACATAATAAGAAATCATTAATTACTGGTGGCATCCTGCACTTGTTCGCCAATTACTCCGCCTACCATCTCACCTCCAACAACATCCTAACCTTAGAAATCATCACAAGCGGCATATAATGATATATAATGTAACCGAGTATACAAGCTTTAATATCTACACTTTCTACAGATTATAAATAGATACATTGAAAGAGTTATTTTTTTATTTTATGAAACAATTATTTTTTTGAATAGTATCAATTACTCTAAGTTGTTACGCCTATGATTTACTAATTAATAGACACATAACGTCCTTTTATCTTCGGTGCAAAATACATGGATGTACACTTTACACCAGTAGCATTTTTGCTTATACTTTGTAATATGCATTGCATATTGGATCATAACTTCCCTGGATTAAAAGCAACGCTTTATAACACGGGAAAGCTATAAAGGTACATAAATACTGATTAACTCATTATTGTTCTATATGTAAGATTCCTTTTAGTGTAGATGTAATTATTAAAAGTAATGAGCTTATTTATGAATCTTTATTTACAAAGGAAACGATAGACTGTCTTTATTTCAGGTGTTACATGAGCATATATGTATTACATTATCTTAGCATTGTAAACATGTAGATTGAAAGAGTATTAATTAATGCACACCTGATGTCCTTTAAATATTAGGTGCACATTGTATGGTTGTACATTTAATTCCAGGAACAAATTTGTTGGTACTTTGATAAAAATGCACTGCATATTTGGGGTGGTAGGATACCTGTATTAAATGGAAGACTTTATAGAAAGGCAGAGCTATAACGGAAACATACATTCGGAATGACTTATTTATTGACTATGGAAGTTAATCTCGTATAGAATGGGTATATATTTTACACTTGGTACATTCAAGTCTTTTCTCAATCAGTAAACAACGTAATGTTTAGGTAATTAGTTTTATAATTTATGGATTGAATTGATTTTATGAATAATTGGATCAACGTAAAATTACCTCAATAAATATTTAAATTTGAAATGTGATCATGCATGCTTAGGAAGGATAAGTTCGATCAAAAACTCATTCATCCGATAGTTATTGTCAATTAAAAATAAAACAACTTACATGTATGTTACAAATCAACAATTGAACAAAATAATAATCTGAACGAAGGCTCTCAACATTTTTTTCAAGACATTATTGTCTAACATTTTTAGTTCCTTTAAAGGAAAAGCTTTATAACAAACGTGACTAATTAATCATACTTTTGTAATATTATGTTTCTCAATTTACACTCATTACTTGAAATTGTGTGTAAATGCGTCTTTATTATGTCAATATATTTCTTCATTTGTTTTGGAACCAATAATATTACAATTCATTTTAGTTCCATTTTTCCAGAACAAGACATATTAATTATTAAAAAATGTTGTTGTTTTTATAAAGTTCAACAAAATCAGGAAGTACACGTAAATATTTTGAAAAAAGGATTTTTAATGGAACATTACATTTACATACCTTGAAAAAATCCTTTAATATATATCCTAAGTCATCCAACAAAATACCAAAGTTTCATTTTAGTTAAACATCTTTCTTTCTCTCCATACAATTTCACCACAAGTTCAGAATTATACCAAACCGGTCTCTTATGTTAAACAATCATGATTTTTTCATCAAATTAGCCCATGTTTCAGCAATACTTATTATAATAACCTCGCACCATTATGCGTTCCTATATAACCATTGACTACCACACAATCCAATGGGAGTAGCTCCGATATAGTTCCCTATCACAAGCGTGATTGCAAGTGGTAAATGGTTTTACAGACACTGTGCTGTATCAGCCTGCTGAATAATATCAGATTCTCTGGTAATCGCAATATCCACATGGTATATCTGTAAAATCCGGGCCCTAGTATCACAGAAAAACTCATGTTATAACTTTGAAGCTCACTCAATATATTGTTTCCATTTTTTTAGCATGGTTCACAATTATATAAAAAAATATATATACACTGTAAGAAACGTGTCTGTATGAAATATGTTTATAAGGCCACAACAAATTGATCATTTGCCAAAAAAAGTAGGAGCGAGCGACTGAAAAAAATAAATATATATTTTTTTTTTTAAATTTAAGGCAAATCAGAGGCGAGCGAAGAGCGAAAAATTAAAAACTAAATAAAAAAGTTTATTTCTTACAAAATTTATCATACAATTATGTCAAGAAATGCTTTTTAATTACAAACAAAGGTTCTCAGTTATAAATGAAAAGGTTTTGATTGTATCACATGAAAATCTGTCTCAATATTAAACAAATGGCAATGAGATCCAGTGCTTTACTATTAACTCAAATTTCCTCATAGTAACGTGCAATTATTCGAGGACCAAAAAGAAAACTATTGTATTCATTCCGTAACTTACTATCACAAAAAAACATTTTAGACTAGTAAGAGTAATTCATCATTTGAGCATTTCCAAATATTGGGTCAGGTCTAAATTTGAACCTCTTGAAGCACATGATAAAATTGTAGTGACATTGACATTGCAGAAGATTGAAAAAGTAAATAACACAGAGAACATTTCTAAAAAAAGAAACACTGTGGATTGAATTGCGGGACAACATACTTGAAGCAGTATCAAACAATTCTGCAAATGTGGCAGTGGTTATTATTTTAAAGCAGGTGTTGTTTCCCTTTCAAGACTTCGCATTGACCACGAACCTATGGTGTATAGGTCCGTGCTTTAAAAAGAATAACATGATGGCCCCATAGCTTCAATGACCGTAAGAAACAGGCCACTTTAATAATAGGCCAGCTTACCACAACTCAGTCAAAGAAAAAAAAATGGATAAGCACAAAGAATTGAGAAGATTAAAACAGTCAGTTTACTTATAAAAGGTTTTATTTTCTGATTTAACTGATGTTATTTTCAAACTGTATGTGTTATGCACTAGTCAATTGTAACCCCCCCCCCCCCTCCAGGTCTGGGGAATAGCGGTTCATTTACCCGGCTATCCTCGGGCCTGTGGGGAGGGGGTTGGGGGGCATGGTTACAATTGACTGGTGCATAAATACAGAATGTTTCTAAAACATTTACAAGTCCTACTATTTTTATCTGTTTTAAACAATTATGATTATATGAAAACTGAGAAATGCATGTTCAATGGTTGTACTGTAAGTCGTGTGTTCGTGTATTTTAATAATAATAATAATAATAATAATAATAATAATAATAATAAGTTTTGCACTCAAAATCCGATTTAGTTATTATTTAACACTAAATTTTGAGTACAAAACAATAAATTACTTAAAACACACATAAGTAATTATTGCCTTCGACGCTGTGAAACTCTTGTTGTTTACTGAAGACAATAATCCATTGACTATGACACTGGTTTTCACTTAAAACGTGTATTATACATTACAAATACTGGAAGTAACCTGAAAATTAATACCGGAAATGAATAACAACGGTGCGTCCTGCGAAATATTCCCGACAAAAAAGATTGTCAACAAATATCGGCTATTTTGCGGTTACCCAGACCTAATTTTGTCCTGACACGAGGAAAAATTGCTCGCGAAGAATGTAAAGCATGAAATTACCTTCAAAAAGGCGAAGTCGACGTTGCAGGTTTAAATTCTTAGTAAAAGAATTTCAGAAAATAGAGGAAATTTAGAAGTCAACAAAAAAAATATGCGCGGCCAAATAGTATGCGCGGGCGCAAAAAAAAGTTTGTTTTTTTTTCGTTTTTCGAATTTTAGGTGCGGCAAATCCGACGAACAAATGATCAATTTGTTGTGGCCTAACATTGTGTGTTCACAAATTGAGATAAAACACGTGCCATAGCCCAAAATAAACTTGGTTAATCGTACTCAAATGATTGGTAAATATTTAATAGCCTTAATAAGATATTTCACATAAATTACATTTAAACACATTAATAAAAACAACTGTTGTCAGGATTTGAGATTTTTTACTATCCGTTCACATTTAATGCAGGGTTTAAAAGTATATTCAGTTGAGAAAGCTTTAGAATTTTCGAGGGACTAGCCCCTAGTTTTGAATGTCCCCATTTTATCTGAAAAAGTCCATGTGCAATAATTATTTTATAGAACACAAGATCTTTATCGGTCCTGTATATATACCATTACAACTTTTTATGTGTACACATGGAGCAAGATAGTTCAGACCTTTGATAAGGTTACCCATTTGATTTTTGGCATAATTGTTAACAAGTAAATAACTGGTGATGTGCTGATACTCAACTCAACTCAACTCAATGTTCTTTAATTATATCACAGTTTATATTTGAGGCATGTCAAAACCCAATATTACTTAATGTGGAAACAAGAATGAAGAGGTGGATTAATAGCGGCTTAACAATAAGTTTGGATTTTATCATTATACAGAATATTCATAATAAGGTAGGGGATGTGGTTAGTTTAAATAGTATCATTATTTTAATAAGCATGTTATTGTTAATCAAATTAACTTAAGGTACAATGTAATCGATACAGTAGTGCGAAAAAAACTTTTATCACTTCATCAATTTTGTTTGAAGTGATAAACTAAGACTTTACCAACACTTGTCAACTTCAAGACAATGAAGTGCTGTTTTTCTTAAGGTATCCGGGTTCTTACAGTTTGAAACTTCTTTAAAATTCAAGACTTAATATTAGGTCTTGAGTAAAAACAACAATGTATATATTTTTCCTTTAAAAGTGGACATAAAAGTTAATAGTGCCGTTCGTTACCAATGTCGTTTAGAAAACAAAACAACACTCCTTTTATGGACATGTAGTTCAGCATTTAGCCTCAATATTCGACAGGAAATTTATGGTTGCTAGTACGGAAATGCAAACATGTAAAACCTTGAGATTTGGATAAGATATTATGGTACTCTTCAAATTTTACATTGAACTTAAACAGAGAATACATTCAACCCTTAGACGAAATATTAAATTGTTCAAAACAAGTTTGCTGAAATTGGTCTACAAGGTTAGATTTCACAAGTTTACTAACATGTGTTGCAGGTACCCTTGTTTGGTCAAGTCATACCTATGAATAACCCGTTAAATCAACTAAATTATCGCTATGTGTATCATGTATGTATGTGTAAAGAAACTTGTTTTCGGGTCATGTGATGAAAGGAGTTTACTCAAGTAATTTATCGTTCTTGTTTAAACTATAACAACTCGAGGGTATCTACCATGTTCCGAGTAGAGCTTGAATCGTGGAGTACTCTTCCTAGTATATGTAACCCGGCGCAACAAAACACAATAAAGTTGCTCCAATAGATCAAGGTTTTCAAAGCCCCATACTTTACATCCTTACTTAAAAATGGGAACAATAATAGCATCAAAAAGCATCAGTTTTATGTCCGAAGGCAAGTCTAGTTTATTAATTCTAAGGAATAGAGTATACATTGCGTTGTTCCTTTTGTATATATAGAACACCGTTTAAAATTTTATAAGTCATAACATCAAAGCAATTCGATAAATAAAACACAATTCTTATACAAAACAAATTTCAGAAATGCCTCATTTCTCCCGAAATGAGTTGATGGTATCCTGAATGAATTATCTTTCACAGTCAGGGCCTGTATATTAACGTATGTAATTATCTTGAAGAGATTGTAAATTTTTCCAAGGTATTATTCTGAATTTAATTCAGACATAATAGATGGCATGCGGATTTATACTAAATTTAGATATTCACTTTGATATTAATCATAATAAAACCATTTTGGTCGACAAACGTCCTTGGTGACCAATTTCATTGTCCTCCAGTGGGTGATTCATGTGTTTACTCCCAGGAAAATAGTGAGTATCTCGTGTTTATGTACCAGGATGTGGCTTGTATGTTTTTTCTTATGAATTATTAGTCAATCAATCTGAGGTCAGCATTTTTACCAGCTGCATTCATTGGTGTGCGGTGAAGAATTGTATGTAGTCGTTGAGCGTTTGAAGATAACATATTATTTATATGATTTGTTTACTATATTATTCAATATCTTAAAGTTGATAAATGATGGGTTAAGTGTCCGGTTGCGTGTTAATGAACGAGTTTAAATCCCCTGAGTTGTTTACTATATTATTCAATATCTTGAAGTTGATAAATGATGGGTTAAGTGTCCGGTTGCCTGTTAATGAACGAGTTTAAATCCCCTGATTTGTTTACGATATTATTCAATATGTTGAAGTTGATAAATGATGTGTTAAGTGTCCGGTTGCGTGTTAATGAACGAGTTTAAATCCCCAGATTTGTTTACTATATTATTCAATATGTTGAAGTTGATAAATGATGAGTTAAGTGTCCGGTTGCGTGTTAATGAACGAGTTAAATCCCCAGATTTGTTTACTATATTATTCAATATCTTGAAGCTGATAAATGATGGGTTAAGTGTCCGATCGCGTGTTAATAAACGAGTTTAAATCCCCAGATTTGTTTACTATATTATTCAATATGTTGAAGTTGATAAATGATGGGTTAAGTGTCCGGTTGCGTGTTAATGAACGAGTTTAAATCCCCAGATTTGTTTACGATATTATTCAATATCTTGAAGTTGATAAATGATGGGTTAAGTGTCCGGTTGCGTGATAATGAACGAGTGAAATCCACAGATTTGTTTACTATATTATTCAATATCTTGAAGTTGATAAATGATGGGTTAAGTGTCCGGTTGTGTGTTAATGAACAAGTTAAATCCCCAGATTTGTTTACTATATTATTCAATATCTTGAAGTGGATAAATGATTGGTTAAGTGTCCGGTTGAGTGTTAATGAACGAGTGAAATCCCCAGATTTGTTTACTATATTATTCAATATCTTGAAGTGGATAAATGATGGGTTAAGTGTCCGGCTGTGTGTTAATGAACGAGTTTGAATCCCCAGATTTGTTTACTATATTATTCAATATCTTGAAGTTGATAAATGATGGGTTAAGTGTCCGGTTGCGTGTTAATGAACGAGTTTAAATCCCCTGAGTTTTTTACTATATTATTCAATATCTTGAAGTTGATAAATGATGGGTTAAGTGTCCGGTTGTGTGTTAATGAACGAGTTTAAATCCCCAGATTTGTTTACTATATTATTCAATATCTTGAAGTTGATCAATGATGGGTTAAGTGTCCTGTTGCGTGTTAATGAACGAGTTTAAATCCCCAGATTTGTTTACTATAATATTCAATATGTTGAAGTTGATAAATGATGGGTTAAGTGTCCGGTTGCGTGTTAATAAACGAGTTTAAATCCCAAGATTTGTTTACTATATTATTCAATATCTTGAAGTTGATAAATGATGGGTTAAGTGTCCGGTTGCGTGTTAATGAACGAGTTAAAATCCCAAGATTTGTTTACTATATTATTCAATATCTTGAAGTTGATAAATGATGGGTTAAGTGTCCGGTTGAGTGTTAATGAACGAGTTAAATCCCTAGATTTGTTTACTATATTATTCAATATCTTGAAGTTGATAAATGATGGGTTAAGTGTCCGGTTGCGTGTTAATGAACGAGTTAAATCCCCAGATTTGTTTACTATATTATTCAATATCTTGAAGTTGATAAATGATTGGTTAATAGTCCGGTTGCGTGTGAATGAACGAGTTAAATCCCCAGATTTGTTTACTATATTATTCAATATCTTGAAGATGATAAATGATGGGTTAAGTGTACGGTTGTGTGTTAATGAACGAGTTTAAATCCCAAGATTTGTTTACTATATTATTCAATATCTTGAAGTTGATAAATGATGGGTTAAGTGTCCGGTTGCGTGTTAATGAACGAGTTAAATCCCCAGATTTGTTTACTATATTATTCAATATCTTGAAGTTGATAAATGATTGGTTAAGTGTCGGGCTGCATGTTAATGAACGAGTTAAATCCCCTGAGTTGTTTACTATATTATTCAATATGTTGAAGTTGATAAATGATGGGTTAAGTGTCCGGTTGCGTGTTAATGAACGAGTTAAATCCCCAGATTTGTTTACTATATTATTCAATATCTTGAAGTTGATAAATGATGGGTTAAGTGTCCGGTTGCGTGTTAATGAACGAGTTAAATCCCCAGATTTGTTTACTATATTATTCAATATGTAGAAGTTGATAAATGATTGGTTAAGTGTCCGGTTGTGTGTTAATGAACGAGTTAAATCCCCAGATTTGTTTACTATATTATTCAATATCTTGAAGCTGATAAATGATGGGTTAAGCGTCCGGTTGCGTGTTAATGAACGAGTTAAATCCTCAGATTTGTTTACTATATTATTCGATATCTTGAAGCTAATAAATAATGGGTTAAGTGTCCGGTTGCGTGTTAATGAACGAGTTAAATCCCCAGATTTGTTTACTATATTATTCGATATCTTGAAGTTGATAAATGATGGGTTAAGTGTCCGGTTGCGTGTTAATGAACGGGTTTAAATCCCCTGATTTGTTTACTATATTATTCAATATCTTGAAGTTGATAAATGATAGGTTAAGTGTACGGTTGTGTGTTAATGAACGAGTTAAATCCCCAGATTTGTTTACTATATTATTCAATATGTTGAAGTTGATAAATGATGGGTTAAGTGTCCGGTTGCGTGTTAATAAACGAGTTAAATCCCCAGATTTGTTTACTATATTATTCAATATCTTGAAGTTGATAAATGATGGGTAAAGTGTCCGGCTGCGTTTTAATGAACGAGTTAAATCCCTAGATTTGTTTACTATATTATTCAATATCTTGAAGTTGATAAATGATGAGTTAAGTGTCCGGTTGCGTGTGAATGAACGAGTTAAATCCCCAGATTTGTTTACTATATTATTCAATATCTTGAAGTTGATAAATGATGGGTTAAGTGTCCGGCTGCGTGTTAATGAACGAGTTAAATCCCCAGATGTGTTTACTATATTATTCAATATCTTGGAGTTGATAAATGATGGGTTCAGTGTCCGGTTGCGTGTTAATAAATGAGATAAATCCCAAGATTTGTTTACTATATTATTCAATATTTTGAAGTTGATAAATGATGGGTTAAGTGTCCGGCTGCGTGTTAATGAACGAGTTAAATCCCCAGATTTGTTTACTATATTATTCAATATCTTGAAGTTGATAAATGATGGGTTAAGTGTCCGGTTGTGTGTTAATGAACGAGTTTAAATCCCCAGATTTGTTTACTATATTATTCAATATCTTGAAGTTGATAAATGATGGGTTAAGTGTCCGGTTGCATGTTAATGAACGAGTTTAAATCCCATGAGTTGTTTACTATATTATTCAATATCTTGAAGTTGATAAATGATGGGTTAAGTGTCCGGTTGCGTGTTAATGAACGAGTTTAAATCCCCAGATTTGTTTACTATATTATTCAATATCTTGAAGTTGATCAATGATGGGTTAAGTGTCCGGTTGCGTGTTAATGAACGAGTTTAAATCCCCAGATTTGTTTACTATAATATTCAATATCTTGAAGTTGATAAATGATGGGTTAAGTGTCCGGTTGCGTGTTAATGAACGAGTTTAAATCCCAAGATTTGTTTACTATATTATTCAATATCTTGAAGTTGATAAATGATGGGTTAAGTGTCCGGTTGCGTGTTAATGAACGGGTTTAAATCCCCTGATTTGTTTACTATATTATTCAATATCTTGAAGTTGATAAATGATAGGTTAAGTGTCCGGTTGTGTGTTAATGAACGAGTTAAATCCCCAGATTTGTTTACTATATTATTCAATATCTTGAAGTTGATAAATGATGGGTTAAGTGTCCGGCTGCGTGTTAATGAACGAGTTAAATCCCTATATTTGTTTACTATATTATTCAATATCTTGAAGTTGATAAATGATGAGTTAAGTGTCCGGTTGCGTGTTAATGAACGAGTTAAATCCCCAGATTTGTTTACTATATTATTCAATATCTTGAAGTTGATAAATGATGGGTTAAGTGTCCGGCTGCGTGTTAATGAACGAGTGAAATCCCCAGATTTGTTTACTATATTATTCAATATGTAGAAGTTGATAAATGATGGGTTAAGTGTCCGGTTGCGTGTTAATAAATGAGTTAAATCCCCAGATTTGTTTACTATATTATTCAATATCTTGAAGTTGATAAATGATGGGTTAAGTGTCCGGTTGTGTGTTAATGAACGAGTTTAAATCCCCAGATTTGTTTACTATATTATTCACTGGCTTGAATACTTATGTGAAAAACTACAGAAAGAAGCTCAATAGCCAAAAGTTAAAACATAAACCCCGTTTAATAGGTTAAACGCCAAAGACAGAGAACACAAAAACAACAAAAAAATCAATTACCTGTAAATGAACGAGTTTGAATCACAGGATCTGTTTACTATAATATTCATTGTCATGAAGTTGATAAATGATGGGTCAAGTGTCCTGTTGCGTGTGAATGAATTTGTTTAAATCCGTAGTGAATTCATGCTTCCCTGATCGTTCCCATGCAGTAAACCCCGACATATATTGATAACACTTTTCGATGCCTGTGCGGTCTATTTGTTTGTCCCTTGGGCCCAAGCATTGGGTCTCTAAACAGAGTGTCTGCCTAATAATTGAATTATTGGGTAAGTCCCTGTGCGTTTTACTGTATGGTAAACTTCTTCAGCAGTTCTTCACAAATGAGCTACAATAAGTTTAATTAGGGTACACTTACATTGTAAAAGAGATCAAAGAGAATATTTCATAAATAAAGAATGGAATATAACAAAAGTAGGAAGATAGCATAATTGTGATAAACAAACCGAAGTCAGACTGAAAAAGGCCCTGGTAGTGGCTCCCACTTAGGTTCTCAAAGAGCAAACCCACAATAAAACAATCTTGTATTACCGGAAATAATGCCTGACTGATTGGTGCCTAATGATTCAGCAACTGATTCAGAATCCTGCATCTGTTTTTCACATACCTGGGTGCAGACAAGTATAAGAGAAATCACTAGAACGTGATGTCGCACATATTTTTTATCCATTTCCCTAGAAAAACACCCCCACAGTGGGGAAATAGTTTTGTTAACAAAACCAAGAAAATCAATAACAGGATATTGAACGATAAGATATTATCACTATAATAATCTGAAGGCAATACATCAAAGCGTTATTGTAAAACACTGAGACCATGTTATCATCACTACCTAACCCTTTTGTATGTTTTGTGCCAATTGTTTGTAAGTGTATGTATCATCTCTATGTCTTGTTTGTTCATAAAAATGAAAGAACGTGTATGCTAGTCTTTATCTGATAAGCCGGAATGTAAGAGCAAAGGATGAAATAAATCAAATCATAACTAGACAACATATTAAATAATATACAGAAAAATAGCCTAATGCACCTAGGGATGGTCTTTGAGTAATAATCATATAAATTGAATACAAAAATGTCCTATTTCATAAGAGTTTTCATACACTCAAGGGCATACTCCCGAACTCTTTGAAACCTAGTAATATAATTTGGTCCGATTTAAAAAAAAAAATCACTATTCCAACTTATGTTGTATGTTTTCGTTGCTAGCTGGACCTATGGTTGTTAAGGAGCATACTACTTTAGGACAACATATAGCTTTAAAAACCACAAACACATAAATACTATTCACCATGTTTGAACTATACTTCAACCATGATCTTATTAACATAGCCTAAATACCAAGGTCTAAATACCGCAAAAATAACCAACGACATGTAAACCACGTATGTTTTGAAATAATACCGTTTTCATACAGAATGATTTGCCGAACAAGCAAACGGGATTTTGTTTACCGACTTGAATGATTTAAAGAGATTTATTTTGTATTTACATTCGTGGTAGATAAGAGGTAAAAGTGGTATGAAGCGATGATAGAAAAGGGGAAAGTCAATTATTTTGCCATTTAACTCAATATAAATGTAATGAAATATCATTGCTGCTTACACATAGAATCGACAGCATTTAATTCAGTTGTAGACAAGGTTATACATAATAAATTTATCGAACAATCTTAATTTTCTGAATAAATCATGGTAATGGTTTACCTGTATAAAAACTTTTAAACTTGACAATCCAGAATATCCAAGCACTTAAACAAACTCTGTTTACTTGTTTCTCATCGTATGTCCATGACATGTTATGCTGGTTGAATTTTAATTACGTTTATAATGTCATCTGTTAAAACCACATGGTATCTTGCAACGATGCATCTTCGTCTGAACATGTAAATGTGTTGAATTAATATTTTTATTAACACAAATGAAAATATGCGTTTGACAGTGTACTTTCCCTAATCTTATAAGATAAAATATAGTGTTATGTTAACAGTGTGCTCTAGTTTCTAAACTTAATGTGTGTAAGTGTTATTTTTTTTCATTATGCTCAATATACATGATAAATATGCCATTTATAACATCGGTTCGTAAAAGGACAGGATTTATAAGCGTTTGTCTTCTCATTTAAAGTGACTCGCTCATGGTTTGTAAAATGCACTTTTTTAATAACGAAATAAAGTGGGACAAATCAGAAGGAGTGTTAAAACAAAAGAACTAGTAGCTGGAACCCTAAAGTAAATATTGTCTCTGAAGACCACACTTTTCGTCTGCGTTTATAACGTGATTAAAAATTAAGTACGGCTGTGGTGTTGCGTGATTGGTTGATTGACATTATCACGTAATGTTATCAATCTATCCTTAACAGGTCAACATATCCACCACAAGTCCCGGTGAAAGTCTGGACGAGCCGGCTGTTTTCTTACTTTTACCAGCGTGGGCTCGAGCCCCAATAAATCAAAATACTTCTTTATGCTATAACTGTATTTGGTTCTGCAATTTCGATATTATAGAGTAAACTAATGATAAAATAAGTGTTCTAGATGCATTACCGGGAAAACAATTTTTTGGTCCAAAAACATGAGCGAATCGTTAAATTTGAAAACAAGTTTTTTATCACATATTTTTTGATTTGCTTTTTAAAAAAATATATTTCATAAACATAGAGATCAATTAAATTGACATATATACGCATGTTCTTATAAGGAAACAATAACCAATAACATTTTGGAAATGCAGCAAATTGATGATATTGCCTCGTGCAAATTAACTCAAATCCTTCAGATCTTTATTTTAATTATTTTAAGATTTGAATCAGAAATATCAAATAATAAACTTGGATTTGTAATTCACATTCAATAGAACAAGACCACAACTCATTAAAGTCTAGAAGTACTACGAGGGTGACTGGCACACTGTACCCAAATATCGATGCTATCTCCATAACGGCTAGTGTATTTTAGATCAGAAGTTCGCAGGCTTGACCCTTGCTTAGACTATTTACGATGGTAATCAGCTAGAATTGGTAAACAGCTGTATATGTAGCTGATTTCATTTGTTAACAAAAGTATTTTCATTGAGAGCATATTTTACTTGTTTAATATTGCCATATACCAATCTTGCCCTTACTATCATTGGACGTATTTAAATGCAAAAAGAAAATATTTATGCACACAAGAACACATTATTTAACAGTAGACAATCCTTAGTAAAATAATCTGATCGCGATGTTGTCAATTTGATTGTATGCATTCTCATTTCCGATTGTGCACATCGTTTGCTCTTGACAAATAATGCACGGTCGTTAATTACAAAACAGACTAGTTAATTAATAATATTATTCTTGTGATTAAGATTCTTTTTCAATAAGTAATAAATAGTTTTGTTTCACATCATTATTTGCCATGCATTTTGTACAAAAAAGGTAACAATATAACGATCAATTAAGTACATGCACATACTTTAATCTGGCAATAAAAGGTTTTTTAATATAGGTATTAGTGCAATGAACTAAAACTCTTGTCCAAGAATAATAATAGTTGTAAAATTAAAATCTGAAGTCAAAGCCATTAAGGGCTTGCAATGCTTGAACTTTAAAACATAGCACCCAGTAATATGTTTATGAAACGTGATACCAAGTTGTATGTATATTGTACGTGATACCAAGTTATATGTATATTGTACGTGATACCAAATTATATGTATATTGTACGTGATACCAAATTATATGTATATTGTACGTGATACCAAATTATATGTATATTGTACGTGATACCAAATTATATGTATATTGTACGTGATACCAAATTATATGTATATTGTACGTGATACCAAATTATATGTTTATTGTACGTGATAACCATTTATGTGTATATTGTACGTGCTACCCAGTTATGTGTATATCGTAGGTGATACCCGGTTATGTTTATATTGTACGTGATACCAAGTTATGTGTATATTATACGTTATACCAAGTTATGTGTATATCGTTCGTGATACCCAGTCATGTGTATATTATACTTGATATCAAGTTATATGTATATTGTACGTGATACCAAGTAATGTGTATATTGTACGTGATACAAAGTTATGTGTAAATTGCACGTGATACACAGTTATGTATTTATTGTACGTGATACAAAGTTAAGTGTATGTTGCACGTGATACCTAGTTATGTGTATATCGTTCGTGATACACAGTTATGTGCATATTGTACGTGATACCAAGTTATGTGTATATTGTACGTGATACCTAGTTATATGTATATTGTACGTGATAACAAGTTATTTTCATATTATACGTGATACCAAGTTATGTGTATATCGTTCGTTATAACAGTTATGTGTATATTGTACGTGATACCCAGTTATGTGTATATTGTACGTGATACCAAGTTATATGTATATTGTACGTGATACCAAGTCATGTGTATATTTTACGTGATACCAAGTTATATGTATATTGTACGTGATACAAAGTTATATGTATATTGTACGTGATACCAAGTCATGTGTATATTGTACGTGATACCAAGTTATGTGTATATTGTATGTGATAATATGTTATGTGTATATTATACGTTCTACCAAGTTATGAGTATAGCTTCATGATACCCAATAATGTGTATATTGTACGTGATACCAAGCGATGTGTATATTGTACGTGATACCAAGTAATGTGTATATTATACGTGATACCAAGTGATGTGTATATTGTAGGTGATAAGAAGTAATGTGTATATTGTACGTGATACCAAGTGATGTGTATATTGTAAGTGATACCCAGTTATGTGTATATTGTACGTTATACCCATGGATGTGAATATCGTTCGTGATACCCAGGCATGTGAATATCGTTCGTGATACCCAATAAAGTGTATATTGTACGTGATACCCAGTAATGTGTATGTCGTTCGTGATACCCAGTAATGTGTATATCGTTCGTGATACCCAGTAATGTGTATGTCGTTCGTGATACCCAGTAATGTGTATATCGTTCGTGATACCCAGTGATGTGTATATCGTTCGTGATACCCAGTGATGTGTATATCGTTCGTGATACCCAGTGATGTGTATATCGTTCGTGATACCCAGTGATGTGTATATCGTTCGTGATACCCAGTGATGTGTATATCGGTCGTGACACTCAGTAATGTGTATATCGTTCGTGATACCCAGTAATGTGTATGTCGTTCGTGATACCCAGTGATGTGTATATCGTTCGTGATACCCAGTAATGTGTATATCGGTCGTGACACCCTGTAATGTGTATATCGTTCGTGATACCCAGTGATGTGTATATCGTTCGTGATACCCAGTGATGTGTATATCGTTCGTGATACCCAGTAATGTGTATATCGTTCGTGATACCCAGTGATGTGTATATCGTTCGTGATACCCAGTGATGTGTATATCGTTCGTGATACCCAGTGTTGTGTATATCGTTCGTGATACCAAGTGATGTGTATATCGTTCGTGATACCCAGTGATGTGTATATCGTTCGTGATACCCAGTGATGTGTATGTCGTTCGTGATACCCAGTAATGTGTATATCGTTCGTGATACCCAGTGATGTGTATATCGTTCGTGATACCCAGTGATGTGTATATCGTTCGTGATACCCAGTGTTGTGTATATCGTTCGTGATACCCAGTGATGTGTATATCGTTCGTGATACCCAGTGATGTGTATATCGTTCGTGATACCCAGTGATGTGTATGTCGTTCGTGATACCCAGTAATGTGTATATCGTTCGTGATACCCAGTGATGTGTATATCGTTCGTGATTCCCAGTGATGTGTATATCGTTCGTGATACCCAGTGTTGTGTAAATCGTTCGTGATACCCAGTGATGCGTATATCGTTCGTGATACCCAGTGATGTGTATATCTTTCGTGATACCCAGTAATGTGTATGTCGTTCGTGATACCCAGTAATGTGTATATTGTACGTGATACCCAGTAATGTGTATGTCGTTCGTGATACCCAGTGTTGTGTATGTCGTTCGCGACACCCAGTAATGTGTATATTGTACGTGATACCCAGTGATGTGTATATCGTTCGTGATACCCAGTAATGTGTATGTCGTTCGTGATACCCAGTGATGTGTATATTGTACGTGATACCCAGTGATGTGTATATCGTTCGTGATACCCAGTAATGTGTATATTGTCAGTGGTTACCAGTAGATGTGTATATTGCAATTGATACCTGTCATGTGTATATTTTTGTGGTAACCAGTAATGTGTGTATTGTGTGTGTATTGAGTGTGGTAACCATTAATGTGTATAATGAGCGTGAGAGCGTGATACCCAGTAAGGTGTTTACTGTTCGTATTGTAATGTGTAATTGTGAATCGTACTGATAAAACAATCTTGCATTTGATTGAAAGAGATATTCATTAAAGAGCATTTTGTTAATGGTTTTGTTGATCAGCTCGACGTAAACTTATCTTACCTTTACGTTACTGCCACCATTTTCAAGCAAAGTAATATCCACACAAGTTCATTCAACAATTTGTTCATTATGAGACATTCCTTATGTGATCAAGACGCAATCAAATACATCTGGATTATCTTAAGTAGATAACTTGACAATGCTCTTTATAAGGAAACACTTAATCAATAACGTTATTGTTCTAATTGATATACAAGTGCGTGGATTGCCAAAACTATGTAATTATTTTGGTTGGATAATTTTGAAACAGTGTACTTAAGACCTAATGGGGGTTTAAATTATAAAGTTGTATTGTGATACTAAATAACAAAGGATTAATAAGTCACTGTCATCGTCCGTTGTTTTGATTAAAGCTGAACAATGAACAGAGTTTAACACTAATTAACCTGCGTCATATAAGCCTTAATTACATCTGCGTAATGTTGTGTGGAAAGTGTCATGTAATATCTTGAACTTTTTTCGCGTTAATGCAAGAGGAACATCACGCTTCCTTTATTCCACTTATTCCATCGTCGGCAACCATGGTACATTCTTCCGTTACACTCAATACATACCGTGGGACAATTGACTGACATAATCTCGTTTTAACGAATATGCATGAGGCAGGAGAGACAAAAAAAAAATCCAATTAATTCGCATGATATATTCAAATATTGTTCGATAATCTTATAGTGTCAGTAGCCTCCGTGGCCATGTGGTCTAGACTACTGCCAAATAGTATTGTAATAAGAAGGCGGACCCGGCTCAACTCCGGCAATCACCAGGATATTTTTCAACCGTAAAATATCTAGTACTTTGGTGAAACCAATGAAAGTGCCTCATTAATTAGCCATGCTTACGAGATTTCTCTTGCCAAACTGCCCACGGTACGCAACGAAGCATAGCGTAGTGTGTATCGGGGGTGTCCGACGATGCCTTTATTTTATCCTCGATGACAAAATGGAATCATATAATTACGATAGAACAGCAGTTTCTAGGAATCTGGCCAGACTTTGGAGGAATGCAGATATCGGAATGTTAGTAAACATCTGCTGAATTAAACAGATTTGCAACACATTTGATTTTACTTAACAGATAACATAACACGCTGTGTAGTATTTTTTTAATCTGTGTTAATCGAATTCGTCTTTAAACAAAAAAGACAAAATGCACTTTAACATTTAGTGTCAAAACTACATTGCGTTACTAATCATGAGCTATATAATATTACATACTAGCAAGTGCGAACTTTTACAGTGTAATTGTGGGTTAAAAATGTATACTATTCTACCAAATGCAACAAAAAAATGCCCAACCCTTGGCAACACGATAACACGAAGTCATAAAAGAAGTAGTTGGATTGGTTTTTAAATGCCAACTACCAGTCAGTGTTAAAAGCTTCATCAACATTCTTGCTACGTAATCCATAGCTAATCGGAATAAGACAAGATAAAGCCCCTCTCTACGATAACATTCCCTGAAAACACCTGTACTCTTAAAGCACTGTAAAGTGTTTTTGTTTCACAGGTATTACTGCTAAAATACACAGTTGTCGATGATTACCGTTGCATACTCTAAGCAACTGTTAGGCCCTAATAGTGTTTCTTTTATGTGGTAACCAATAGCCAATTTCTCAAAACAGCTCTGCATTGATAAATATTAAGTGTGTTGGTTTAGCATTGGCTTGAAATCATAAATATGCATTTTGCTTGATAACCAGTGCTAATAGAGCAATAGATATTAGATGTGTCTATAATGAAAGTTGCAGCGAACTGTGTAACTTTCTATTTTAGCCGCTGTCGTTAGCTGTGTCAATGATAAACAATGCAGAAAAATGTACTTCGTCTGCAGTCAGCCTATTTCAGCCGCTGATGTTAGCTTTGTCAATTATATACAGTGTCAATGCAGTGAAATGTGCAACGTCTAACAGCCAGACCCATTCGAGCCACTCTATAAAGAATAGAAAGCGCGTTGCAAAGCAAACGATAGAACACCGAAGTCTTAATAAACAAACATAAACTGATATTAAGTGTTTGATCGTGCTGAGAAATGAACGTTTATCTATTTCATAAGAATGTCTTTTGCTTTGATATGTTTTTGCTGTTGTAAACCGTTTTCGTTAAAAATAAAAAAGTTTATGTACATTAAATAAACAGGAAACCTACATGAATTCTTCTGTGATGCAAATCCTAATTGTATTCAGAGATAGAAAGAATCACAGGATTATATATTAATTTTAAGAGTGAATAACCATTGTTAGTAATTAACAATTTAATAAAATACGACATATATGAATAACATTCTCATATGTAGATACAATTGGACCAATATATAAAAAGGGTTCACTACAAATAAAAGGACATATCGTGTTACCCGCATATTAACACTCTATTAAGTAGGTTTATTTGTAATTTATGTAATCCTATGATTAAGTGTTCAAAAATAAGTGCCTTACAGTTCTCTTGCTTTTCCTTCGTAAAAGCAGAATTATACATTATAATTATAGGGGGAACATTTAATGGCTTTCACAACTATATGGCATCACGGCAAACATTAAGAAGAATAAGGAACACTATGATCCAATATAAAACTTATCAAACGTTGATATAGCAAACCGCTAATAAAATATTAATCGCACCATTAGGCATTAGTCCATCCATTCATAGTACGGAACAAAAGGAAGTGACTAAGCTTTCGTGCTTGTATATTGACATAATGATGGGACATTCACTAGTGTCATTACGACAAGTAAGACTTCAATCCTGTCATATCAAATCCATTTTAACTGGTGTATGATGGAGATTTACATTCATCAAACAAAATAATGTTATCAATTACAAGATGTTGGTTCCTGCAATGATACAATGAACAGTAAACGAAAACATGATATGTTAATGTATTTTTGGTTCTTATTTTTTAATAAGCATCTCGATTTCTGAAAAAACACATTAATGCATACCATTTGAGAGAAATGTCTTTCGGTAGGGCAACATAGATCACTAGTCTTTTTGATTGAAATCGTGCATTGGCAACAATGGTAAATGCATTCTTTGGCATCACCATTTGCAAGTACACTTCCAAACCATCTTAGTATTTGTGCGAACATGAACAAGGGAGTATGTACTAATAACCGGGCTAACCCTTCAGGACTCTCACCTTTCCACTTATTGTTATTCGCCTTACTTGTATGTATATAAATCGTTTTTGTCTACGTGTCTAGCTTCTTTCTGATTGCTTGGCAAGTCTCTGTAATTTCCATTATAATATTGTACGTTAGGATGTCTTTTTTTAACAAACGCGAGTTGTTTTTTCTATCTTTATTTTCAGCGTTCTAATAGATGGCAGACAGAAGATTTGTTTGAGGCCCCGGTTACAATCCACCAATATTTTTACAGTTATGCTTAGAACGTATGCTATGTTTAACAGATTTTCTTCTGAACATATGCTGTAGTTGCACATCTTTAATATGTCTGTACCTAACCAAAGTTTTACCACTAGACGACATTAAAGGTTGTTGGTCACAGACCCTGCCCCTGTTATAATTATTGCATTGATAAACTGGTATTAGTTATTTCAAATAAATGTGAGCCTAACTGTTAAGACCTGTAGGTGACTATATAGTGAACCAACCCTAATGGTAAAGAGATTATAAACAATAAAAGCTAAACAGAGCATAAAAATGTCACTTGTCTGACAAATCGTCTATGAGCAAGTCAAAACTTGGGGGCATAAATGATAATCATATCTGCTCTTTTTTTACTCAGTGAAAATAAATATTGTTTGAAGTTAGTCGCATGGTCGTTTGTATGATGTATAAAATGTACAAAAACAGATGTTGGCAATTGTGTGGCAAGAAAATAATTCCTCTTCGGAGATATATCTAGTATTTGGAATGGTTCTGAGTATGCGAACAATTAATATGAATAATGTGAAAATAATATTGCACCTGTAAACACGAATGCACCGAAAATATGTTCGGAATACTTTTATGACAGCCTTCGAAATAACGTTCTAATACATGACTATTTTCAAAGGGTGTTTGCACTTAATGGATCAGCAAAACGCACATTACGTTTGGCACCACACTAGTACATGGTAAACCAGGACGTCACAGGTTTCGAACAATACAACCGAATGAAATGTACAATGCCAATATGAGTAATATGTAGTTCAAAATAAACCAGCGTTGCAAATAATGAGTGATATCAAACATGTATGATGTAATAAATACTTTTCCTTGCGTTCCTTACTTCTCGTCTATGGTAGAACGATTGCTTTGACAATTAACTTTTAACATTGTTCATTACTGGACTTGTCCCATAAGTTTTTATTTTAAAATCTCAAAATTGAGCTGGATGATTAATGGCCCGATTTCCAACAGAACTCGAAAATCTGCGTATTAACAAATTTAAAACACAAATAGTCATGAACAAGCGAAGGTGCAAGAACAGTTCTTGGCAGATAATTTTATGATGTCGTTAAGTATAATCCTGTAAATCAGGTGTTGAAGTGCCGACATTTCTCACAAATCTAATGCACATCACAAAGCTTTGATGGCAGACTTTTCATATTAATGCCATACCTTTCAACAGAAAGGTATTGAGTCTTCATTTTTGTCGAGAAAACATATTCACATGTTAACATTTCAGTAAGAATAGAAGACATCAAATAAAGTCATGAGATATTTGAAATATTGTTGGTTTGTTTTTCTTCAGTCTATGATGTACCATATTTTGTATTGACATTGCTGATGTTTACATATCAATAATAAATAAAATAAAATAAAATGTCCAAGGTATTACCCCACTGCAATTAAATAATCATCATTCGCATTTTAACATGTGTTTAACAAATTGAAACGTATTACTTAGAACATTAAATATACTTTTGAAAACAGTCCGATACAGATAGAAATAGTCTTCTAGTTAAGAGTTTAACTTAAAGGCAGTGTAAGTATATAAATTGGAACAAGTGGGACAAAACCAACAGACAAAAAAGGCACAAACCACGGGTGGATCCAGATTATGAATTTAGAAAGGGCGAATAGAACGCAGGCCATCTCCCCTAGAATCCGAATGAAATAAGCCTTAAATGCGGTGTTCATGACAATTTGGGCTTATTTTAGCCTTGATGATGTTATATTGTATTTATCTATATTTCATAAGATATGCTAATTGGGACAATGTTGGGAGCTGCGCCTCCTTGAATCCGTTCTTGTTAACTCACCTATGGACAACCATGTAATGTAATTCGATTTACAAAATTATTCGAGATGTTATCAAACCGACTATAAATACATTTTGACAACATTTTACAATGAGTTTCAGCACAATGTTCCAAAACAACAAAGATGTCACGTATATATAGAGTATGTCTTAATGATGCATCAACAAAATGTAACAGAATAACAATGAATGTTCATAACATTCTTAGACTCGTGGTCAACTGTGCCATTACCTACATTTGTTTTACTTGCATTAAATAAAACAAATTATATTATTGAGGAGGCCAATTTAATGACACATGTTTAAGTGGTCAACGAAATAGCAAAATAAATGGTAGCTTACATTTTAAGTTTCTTCATAAAATAGATCAGTTCAAATCACCAGTATTCGAAATAAGATATGTCTCAGAAATTACCATATAGGCAGTACTACAATGTCAGATATAGTTCATCACACTTACATTTCATTTATAAACCAATACGAATGATAAAATAAACTCGAAGAACATGGTATATGCTTCGTTCTGTTAAATATGTACTAATAAATTGAAATATCTACTAACAACGTTCGAAATCATAAATTATTTGTGTGCTACCTACCCTCGCATTGAGCCCTGGTCTACACTCTTCAGGTCAACCATATTATTGTTGATCCCTGAGTATGTCTGAAAAATATAAGCAATCATAAATCACTGGTGGCAACCAACACTTGTTCGCAAATTACTCCTACTACCATCTCACCTTTTACTTACATTCTAATAACCAAATACCCTCAACTACAATCTCACCTGTTAATTAATCAAATTCTATATGTTTGAATTGAGAGAATAATATAACATTAACAACACTGCCGTAGGACAGCCTTTCGAGACTCTCTTTATTTTCACCTGCATAATAAAAACATTGTAATAGAAACGTTTAGTCATCGGTTGGCATTTCCTAGCGGACTCTATTTTGAAGTGATCCTTTAAATAAATAATTCATGGCTGTTACACCAACGCATTACTTTGAACCTTTCATTACAATAATGTATGCTATAACTATATGATTAGATAATGAAATATATGTTCCCAATGGGATTATGAAAGTTCTCTACCAGAGAACATTATTCATAATCTAGCACCCATGAGCTAAGATTACTTATTGATTAAGTTCAGTGTGAATTCAATAATAGTAATATATCCATGACAGGTTTTCAATATGGTCAATAACTTGATTGTGATTACAGTTTGGAAAACAGTTTTGTTTTAAAAAATGATTTACAGTAATGCCACGTATATAAATCAAAAACGTATATAGATTTAAAATGTAGCTCTAATTGTAGCGTAAATAAATATATTATAGCAATTTTAATGATATATAGATTTGCATACTAAATATTCTTAACTTAAGAGTCCAATAGCCAAACAATTAAATACGATGAATCTGTTTAAAGGCAAAAAGCTACATAGACACAAAAATTACAAAACAATACATACATAATTTTATATCTACATTCGTATTAAAAACAGGTGATACCGCTTTGAAACGGTAACTGATACAGAAGTACACTGAAGAGTTAAACAAGATTATTGGCTTTTAGTCTCACACTTGCCCAAACATGTATAAATAGATGCAATTATGCAATTATTTATACATCTTTGGGAACGTGTGAGTGAGAGATATGAACTTCAACTTGTTGATAAGCCCCCCCATTTGCCCAGTAGATTCGTGTTCCAGTGAACTCGTGTTTAACTGACCGTTCCAAGACGTCAATCCGATTCTTTATCGGTTATTCTTTTTTAGGAGTATCTTATCTGTTAATGTGTTTTATATTGTGCATATGTTTGTATATGTGTGTGTATCTAGCTCATCTTCTTATGGGTCCTTGCCTAGTGCCCCTAAACAGGGTTTCTTCTTAGTTTTTGATTACTGGGGTTGTCCTTGTAGGTTTGAATTTCTGAGTTTGAAATCAACTTAAAAATATACTTCGTTAAACGTTCGACATAAACAATGCTTATAAATCAGTTTAAACAATCATGAGTTTTAATATAATCGTTTCTGTAATAATAAGCTTGTAAAAAGAACTATTGTCAGAGATCCGCCGCCATAGTGTTACAGCGTGGCAAATCATGAAAAACCTGCAGTCCAGCTGAACTATTGTTCCTTTGCTCTAAAGTGACAAGCGGCCATCTCAGTAAAGTTTGGATTAGCTTTATATTACTATCCCATAGGCTACTTAAAAACAATGAAGCTGTTTTTTTATTGTAGGTAATCGTGTTTTTTCTGTTATTCATCAATATTGCTTGCCAGCATTATATGTCAAAAAGGTCTATCTCTCGTTCAGGGAATCGTTTCTACGAGCCCTGCTATCACACAAATGTAAATATTCCCCCGAGTCGGCCTAGTCGGACGGTATCAAATGCCTCCAAATATGTAAATATTGACGATAAAGCATTTGCAGATTAAATGTCATGTCTGAGATTCGATGTAGTTCCAAAATTCAATATTTGCAACGCTGGCCTGAAATGTGACTAAAATCATAATTGAAATAAGCTCTGATAGAGGTTCCCATTCCGGTTTACATCTGTTTTACAATCACCTGAGTAAAAACAAATACACGAGGAATCTTTAAAACTTGATGTCGCTCATATCTTTTTATCAATTTTCTTAGAGAATTATCAACAACGCGGAGACAGTTGTCTGCAAACCAACACGAGTACAGCTGTAACAAGATGCTAAATGATAAGAAGGATCATAAATTTAATTTCAATTTCATTATCAATATAAAAATCTGATAGCAATATATAAAAGCACGACTTTAAATTTCCATCATTTTTATCCCAGTCTTTATCTGATGAACAAGAGCGATTTTACAAAATCGCAAAATGTATTCTACACTTGGGTTGGTCTATGAGTAGATATTGAACATAACATGATCATTTTTATAAAAACAAATGTTAAAACTATTACATTTACAACTAGGTTTAACATAGTGACAATAAAACGTGTTTATGAATTTAACAATTATTTCCTAATATCGATGCTTTTTTATACATCAAGGGCATAGACCCAGGCCCCATTGCAACTTGCTGATATAGTTTTTCCCAAACATTTAGCTCTTTTCAAGTGTTTCTTTGAATTTCCACCATATTACTCCCATGACCTTATTGACATGTTATGACTTCAAAATACTTATCACAACCTCAACTTGCGTAGTTCATTTAAATTTATTAAAATTGTTTTTTTTTTAAAATAGTATTCTTGTCTCCTTATTTTAAAAAAAATGCAATTACAAACTTGAAACTTGCATCCGATGTAGAAGTCCGTCATGAATTAATAGTATTGTACCACACCGTTTTTTGCAATGTTTTTGCAATGTCTTGTGTGTTATTACAGACTAACACTCAATTACATACATATACACGCATGCGAAATTATTTGGTTTGCAAACAGATTGTAAAATGTTAGCAAATAAATGTAAATGCAGTGTGCCAATAAACTCCATGTCTATCTTTAAAATAAAACCGACATTTAATAATTAAAGGAATGAACCTTTTGAACTTTAAAACATCATACATTATGTAAGATCATTCGAACGATAAATGGCTTCATTTTGACAAGCTAAGAGGGTAATTAGCAAATATCAGACTCCGATTCAGAGGGGTGCAGATTGGATCCTAGATAGTATCTATGTTAATGATAATACACGTACTTGTCCCAATTTCTTGAACATTAATTAAGTCCGGGTTCACTACCCTCCTGAGTCTGAGTTTGACAACCAGTCAGAAAAGCGCAGGGACAACGGTCAAGGAGTTAAATTACTTTCGAACTTTCTCGTCTTTGTGACTTCGCGTCCTTGCCGTTGTCCTTTCGCTTCTTCACCTCCACACGTTCGTTCTTTTTTTTCCTCGGCCCGAACGAATAACCGTACACATCGCTAATGTGCCTTTTATTGATATACATTATCGTGATCATTTTACTAGGTGGATCACTGGACAATAATCTACAAAAACAAAAATTGATATGCAAGATTATTGCTTGTCAAAATTGTTATAGTTTTGATTGATTAGTTTTAAACATTTTACTCATAACCTCACGGGGAACCTACAATGATGTAGGTATGGTCTTACCATGATGGTTCCAAACCTTTTTATCAATTTGTGAGATAACGCCGTGGTACTAAATGGCTTCCTTTTGTTTTGATGTATGTTTTTGTTACTTAATCAAACACGCGAACCATATATTTATTGTCCTGTGTTTCTTTCATTGACATGTTTATCATCGTTTTGAAGTAAATTCTGAATGCTATGTCATAGGAAGGTCATATATGTATTGTCCTGTGCGAACGAAATGTCTTGGTTGATTGACGCGGCATTTATCGGTTTGCTGATGATTATGAATGCAATGTTCTTGGAGGGTCATACGTACAATAGATTGTTTGTGTGATTTTGATTATAATTGACACACTAATTATCTGATAATGTAATTCATATAATTCAGTCTCAAAGGCAGCTCTAACGTTTTATCAGCATAACCCATTACCTAATGTATTTAGGTAAGTTGGAGTAATAATACGATAAAAACTACAAGAACCAAAATACAACAAAAACAACTGGCACATTATGACAATGGAAACTACGGTAACCACTATACAATAGAAACTACAATGACAATATAAAGCTGGACACTATAGGGACTATTTTGCAATGGAATCTTCAGGGTATATTTTGCAATGGGAACTACGTGGACAATAATGCAACAAATTATACAATACACAATTGATACTACAGGGAAAATTATACAATGAAAATTACAGGAACAATAATACAAAGGGAATTTCATTGAAAATACTAACATGGACTATAAAGTGGCAGCCAACTATAAAGTGGCTGCTGCCGGGGGGGGGACAAAATAAATAATCCACACTTCAGGGACAATTATGAAACGAAACCTACAGATACCATCATACTACAGAATATACAGGACCACTTTTTCAATGGAATGTACATTGACTAGACTAGAGAGTCATAATATGAATGATGACCTTTGTTAAGGCCGAACAGGCACAAAACAAGCCAAAACTTCATAAAACAACAAAGACGTACTAGACATGCATCACATAATATTATTCAATCAAGCTAAAGTATAGATATGAATTATACATCTAGGCACTTTATGTCAAAAGCCACATCAACATTCTTGACATCCTTATTCATGGCTTATCAGTATAAAATTAAGAACCTCCTTTCGAACAATTGTTCCGTGCAAATTTAAGAAAATATTATCAAACAAAGCTTCATTTTGTTGCAAGTATTACTACAAACATACAGTTGTCGATTCTTACTGTTACATACGAGGCATCTGAAGGCCTAAGCACATTTTCACAGCTCTCCGTAACTCGACGACATCTGTCGACGTCATGCCGACGTTGCTTTTGAAACAGTGATGTTGCTCAAGTTACAACAAAATTGAAATGAAAACAGCAATGACGTTGATGTTTTCATGAAATGACATCCAGACATGCTGTTAACGTCATGTCATTTGGCGGAATATTTACTCATCTTAAAGTGATATAAAATAACGAAGTTTTACCAATATCTACGCTTGCTCCGGATTAGGGTAGGTCAGTTGCTATGGATACCAAATATGTCGAGAGTAAGAAGAAAAAAAAAGAAAAATACCAGCGCTAAACACTAATTAGTTTAAAATACATTCTCAGTAAATGTCAAGATAATAGCTATTTGCGTTTGTGAAAAATGACGTTATTCCGCCAACTTCTAGGACACCCCTCGTACTTCAAACATCTGTTATGCAATGTCTGAAGTAATCAATAACCAGTTCTTCAAAGAAAGTATCATAAATATATACCTATTTGGTGGTTAATGATTTTCGGTTTGTACATCATATGGGTCGAACTACAACCTTTTAGTGCACTTATATTCACCTCTATTTCGGTAGTGGGTCAAACAGCATGGCTAATGCCGCTTTACAAATGGATTTATCGGATACATCACATTGGTGAATGTCAGTTTTGTAAGTTGTTCAGACAATCCTAGCTGGATTCATTCAAATAAATGATCATATGTTGTTAATTGACAGATTGTTCTTCTCACATTGTACTCCTTTTAGTCTGTCTTTGCACATTGTTCTTACAAAGATACAACTGTCTGAAGTATTTTGAGCACTACAATCAAATAACATAAAACAAAAACTGCCATAATTACGACACCATTGCAATTCCTTTCAAGGTAATAACGTTATTAGTATTTTAAGTTTACCTTATTTATGGTGCAGGAAGCTCAAAAGTGTAACACTTACATTTCTCTACATTACTAACTACCCACCACGATTTTGTAAGTCGACATCAGTTTTTGTTACAAACAAACATATCTTATAAAGTCCATTGAGCAGTCTGGCAAGAACCTTTCGCATGTTCTTTGTGCCCTTCAAGAGTGCATTTAAATCACTTTCAAGTACTAGTGTGTTTGTCCCAGCATCTTTCATCCAAATAAAATATGATTTATGTCAAAATTATTTGCATTTCTATAACTTTTATCATTTTCTGCATTACACAAGTTTGTTATCCTTAGTATGTAATTGATGGAGTGGACTATTCAATAGACTTTTATTTGTTTAACATATTGCCTGTTATTTGTTAAGGCAGACTGTGTGGCATTTTTATAGTTTCAAACAATAACTGCATCATACCTTTGAAAGGTTTTTGCATTAGGTACTCTGAATTGTATTCCTTTGTCTGCAGACAGATTCGAGATCCCTAATCATAGAAGTACTTAGGGTTTACCTATTAGTTTATTATTATTTGTTTATGATTAAGTTTCCTCTAGTTTATGCATACTTGGATACGATTTACCATTTTACATTGTTACTTTATTCGGGATTGTTGGTCTAAAGGTCAGGATATGCACAGAAACTGGTTTAAACCTCCAGAAAATTTACATTTTACTGACAGTTTCAATGCGGTACCTAACAATCATTGATAAACACACCAAGTTTTTTTAATATACTATATATGTACTGTGTTGTATGTGAAGGTTTGTGCAGTTGCTCCATGATTCTGGTCTGTGATTGTTTGTTTTTATGTTCTTTGTCTTTGGCGTTTATCCAGTGCCATTAAACGGGTTTTATGTTTAAACTTTCGGCTACTGAGCTTGTTTCTGTAGTTTTTCATATAAATATTGTTTTGCATTTTGTGTCATATTTGTATGTGCTGTTCGTTCAGAAGTAGGTGCCACACACTTTTCTTGCTTTGCACAATTCCAATAATCTCATCACATAAACACGTCAATTCCTTTGTTATAGCAGACTCATTAACCAGAATCTCAAGATGATTTTTTCAACGTTTTTTATGGCTGAAAGGAACCTTTTCAAACATCAGGAAGAATAACAATTACTTGGATACAACATTATAGAGAGTAAAAGTGTGTGTGAAGGTTTTTGTAGCAAATAGCTCACGACTTGTTCATCGTATCATCGAGTAGTTTTTACTTAATTAAGGAATAACATCCTGATTTTTGTATCTGATTCAGGACTCAGTATCTGTTTACAATCACTTGGGTCAAATCATTTCCAGAGGAATAATGCAAGCATGATATCGCATATATATTTTATCTTAGAAGAATATCAACAATGCGGAGGTAGATTTCCCTAAAACAAGTCAAGCAAAGCCTGTGACAAGATATTGAAAGATAAGTTATTTATTTCCACTTCGTTATCAGTATGATAATTGGATGGCAATATATCAAAAAGAATCTTAAACTTTCCAACAAATTGTATGCAAGTCGTTATCTTATGCAGCGGGATGGTTAAATGTAAGTGAAAATCAACATTAATCAAATCATAACCAGATACTATCAAATACTATAGACAAGAAGTCTGCTATAGAACGGTCTGTGAGTAATTATTAAGTGTAAAGATTTTCAAATAAATATTAAAACTATTACATTTTCAAAGTGTTTATTTATAATGAAACATTGTTCTAGAAATTCATTTTTATGAATTGAACAATAGTAATCTAATTCTGATAATTTAATTACACCGAGTGCATGTGCTCCGATACCTAGACCACTTACTGTTAGAGTATTTTGTACTGTTCCCAAACGTTTTGTTCGGGTTCATGTTGGTATTGATAACTAGTCACACAATTTCAACTTTGACATCTTTGATCTTATTATCTCACTTCAAAGCTCTAAATACCACCACAAGTTCCATGGTTCATTTTGAATAAAAACGTTTCAAATGATTCACAAGTTGTTACTTAACTGAATGAAAACATTTACGAATAAACAACACAACTTAAGTTTGTGTAAATTTCGTTTGTTTAATGATTTAACTTATGACCGAAGGTTTGATGCAGTAAATCAGGGTCAACCAACGTCTATAGTGGACTTATATTTGCCTCTAGCTATGCAGTTGGCTAAACAGCATGGCCAATGACGCTTTATAAATGGATGAACCGTTTACATAACATTGATGAATGTAAATCGTGTGTCCCTTTCAAAGTTGCTAAAATTATTCTAGCTGGAGCCATTAAAACAAACGATATTATGTTGTTGATTGACTGTTCAAATTGTCCCGTTAAATCTGTTTATGCATTTGTTCGTCTACATTGCTCTTCTATATACTGATTCCTGTTTGAAATACTTGGAGCACTACATTTAAATAACAATAATAAGATCTGCCACTAATACGACAACAATGCAATTCCTTACATGGTAATAACATATTCACTATTTAAATTATATTTATTTATGATATGGTGAAATCGAATGTGTTACATTTCCATAAGTAACAAGCATGCGTTAGTTTTTTTTCTCAACAGTCTTCATCACAAATGGACGTACAATGTTAACACTTATGTGCACTCTCACAAATATCGTTATATATAAATAATTTGCCCTTCCAAAGTATTTTCAAATTTCTTTCAAATAAAGTATCTTGTTTCCAGCAACACTTTTCCGCATTAAAATATGGTTTATATCGTTACTGTTTTCATTGCAATTACATCTATTGATTACTAATTTTCCATAGCAATTGTCCATAGCACATTTTGAACTGCAATTCGAACGATAACAGTGTATTTGGTATTGCATTGATAAACTGGTATAATGGTAGCTGTGTGATGTAAGCTAAACATACGACATTGAAGAGATGAATGTCATGCTGCTACGCCATTCATATTTTCAATGTCACAAAAGTTGAACATCAATGCCGAAGAATATTCTTACGAGCCATACTACTATAAGCCATAACTATATGATTAAATGATTAAATTAATTGTTCCCAATGGGGTTCAGAATATTCTCTACCACTAGGGAGCATTATACATTATCTAGCACGCGGAATAATAACTCTTCAAGATCAGTGTGATATAAATAATATTTATATATTCATGACAATCTATTAATACAATGGTCTTTAATTAGATTTTGTATCCTTTTTAGAAAATGTTGTCCAAAACAAATGACATATACAAAACTGGCAAGTATGTAGTTTTAGTTTTACAAAATTTATATGAAAAGTTACAGAAACAAACTCAGTAAAAAAATTGAAACATAAACCCTGTTTAATGACACAGGGTAAACGCCAAAGACATAGAACACACACAATAAAAATAAAAAAATCGCAAACAAGAAACACGGTACAACATCACAAAACTTCACAAACAACACAGTGCATAATTATATACTATACAATAAAACTAGGTGTGTTTATTAAGGACTGTTAGGTACCGCCTTGGAACGTTCAGATTTTATTTTGTAATTCATTAGCATCAAATAAAATGCGTGAACAATAACAAAACTTATATGTAAACATTTGTAGTATGTAATTACAAACCTTATTTTTTTGCGACTATGTTAACTTAACTGGTATTCGTTCCTTATACACTTTACTAGGGCTAAATGGATGGGTTTAATTATATGCTGTGTAAATTTTATTATCTGATTCACCCAATGCCTTATCATGCATTATATATTGTCGTCAAAAAAATTAAGCAATATTAAACAAGGACAAGGGTTATTGTGGAACATGCATGGGTGTAAGAGGTATTCGGCTCAATCCCAACCAGAGATATCTTGGTCTCTTAAAACAACTTCTTAGTTTCAGTCGAGCTCATATAGCTTCAACTAAACAGAGCTACAATAAATACATATTTTATAAACTTGCAGCAACGTTATAACTTTTCAGAATGTTTCAGATAATTATGCACATTTCATTAACTTCGATATTGTGTTTCCTTTAATACAAATACACCTATTCAACTTGTTTTAATTAAGATATCTAATAAATTCAACAAAAACAGCATTACTTAATACAAAAAACAAATCCCAGAGCTATACATTTCATTCGAGTTGATGGCATCCTAAATTCATAAGAGTTCATCCTTGTATAGCTGTTATCGTAATGTAAATTAAAATGTGGTACAATTTTTTTAAGACTTATAACTTGTCAAAACATGTATTAATAATTGCAAACTTAGGAATATATGCCGGCATCAACTTCAAGAATCTAGTACACAGAAAAACATACGATATACAATAATTAAGTAACGTCAAGTACTTGACGATCAGAAATAGCCGAAGCACTACGGCTTACTTTTCAAAAGTACATATACAGCAAGTTGAGTAGTTTAATGAGTTTAAAATCAATATACAGATGTACCAAGTTGAAAAGTTCAACGTAAATGAACATTTTTAAGTTAATGTTTACAAGTCAATCAATATAAGAATTAATTGAAAAGTTAAGAATTGATAAATCATGATATACGTTATGTTATGTTCTGTAATCACTAGCTGGAAAAAATAATATCGCCAGATATCCACCGTGCATCAATTTCCGTGGAAAATCGTGAGACATTTATTTATACTGTTTACCTGCTATTCAGCAGAACGAACTTTCGATTGATTTAAAACGACAAGCAATCAGTCAACGAATCTTTATCTGTAAAATATGTATGACTGTTCTAAATATCATTATCTCACTGGCTACTCAAAAACATGGATGTTGTTTGTTTTTCTCTTAAACTCTTGGGTTTTAAAGCACCAATATGGCAATTTGGTTAAACTTATTGGCATTGTTTTCAAAACATATCATCATATACTAAATCATGAGTGTACACAAACACACATAAAGAATGGTATAAAATTCAATTATTATTTATAATATAAGTAGCTTGCCAATGTAAAAATATAACAACTACAACAAAAACAGAAATGCATTTCAATACATATGTCAAATGGTATATACTTGTCTGTCTCTATTTCAATAGAACGTAAGTTCGAGCCCCGCTATTTTTTGTCTTGAAAAGGCCAAATTTTTGCGTAAATATCTGCAAACCAATAATATAAGACTGCTGACAAAGGATCAGATCGCAAATTTTCGTATTTCCGTTCGAAAATTAATGTTTTATGGCTTAAACCGTAACTAACGGTTTAAGAAAAATGCATAAAAAAATCAATTTTTGAACTAAATTATAAAAATCTGCGATCTATTTTTTGTCAGCAGTCTGATATAATTGGTTTCCATGGATTTTGAGAAAATTGGCTCGTTCCAAGACAAAACATAAAAAAAGTTGTCAAAATGTTCAATCTGTGAGAGTGCAGCTTTAAGAAATGTCTTCAAACATGTTAAAATTTCATGAATTACTACAAACAGATTAAACGTTATCTCGGAGATTCGAAATATTACTAAAAATCCATTTTACGCAAAATTGACCTCAGCATCATGCCCCAAATCATAATTGAAATAAATCACTGGTAGAGGCTCACAATCCGGTTAACAGAGAAAAACCGACATAATTAAGAACGGAATCATCCCTTGTCTGAAGTAACGTTAATTGCATACCTTTCAAATAAATAACATCCTGATTTTGTTACTCGATCAAAATTCAACATTTGTTTTTCAGTTAAATGGGTACAAAAATTACAAGAGAAATCTTGAAAACTTGATGTCGCACTTATCGTTTATTCATTTTCAGAATTATCAACAATGCGGAGGTAAACAAATCGAGGAAAATCTATAACAGGATATTGAATGTTCAGAAAGAACAAAAAGATATTTCAATTACATTAGCAATAAAGATATTTGATGGCAATATTTAATCATGACTTTAACTTTCAAACACATTTCATACCATTCTTGATGTAATGAAGCAGGAAGGTTAAATGCAAGTGCAAAGTGTGTTCTAAATCAAATCAAGACAAAATCAAACATATGGAAGAAAACTTTTATTCTGCACTAGGGGTGGTCTTTGAGTAATTATTTAATGAAAGGTAAGCAAATCGTACCCGATGGCCGAGAGGTAAGCGCATCAGAGGATCCCGTGTTGGAATCCCACTCGGCGCGTTTTAAGTACTGGCTGTGACGAAGGTAAATGGTTCTTAATTACATGTAAAGAGCAGATTTTAAATCTTCGGTCTTTGCTATAAAGCACTAAAGAGCTTATGTTACATTTGCTGGATCGTCAAGGATCTTTTCGGGTAACAATAAGTCTGACAGTTAACTTCACCTTTACTTTACAGGTAACATTTCTTTGCAAAATAACGTCCACGTGTATTCATCTTACTAAATAAATCTTAATTCATAGTATCAAACGCTACATCAACATTTGTGCTACCATTATCCATTGCCTATCAATATTGGACAAGATAAAGCACCTTCCTTCTAACAAGTTTTCCCTGATAGCGAACACCTGCCTTTTAAGAAAAGACCATCAAACAATGCCTGATTTAATTATCTACTTATACACAGTTGTGGATAATTATCGTCAGATAATTCAAGCAACTGTTAGGCAATATCTGGAGTAATCAATAACCAGTTCTTTAAATACAGTTCTATTAATACATTTCTATGAATACTTAGCAGTCTGCTGCACTGTGCTTCTGCAACTGTTGTATTGTTGATTAATTATATACAAGGTACAAGAGGTACTGTAGTAGACTCTATGTGTCGACGGCTCCGTTGCGGGCAAAACAGTGTAACTAATGGATGTACATCGTGACAGGTTTTAAAACTTGCTCAAAGATTCCGAGCTTGGTTCATTTAAATAAAAGATTGTGTTGTTAATAGGCGTTTAGTTTGTTCTTCTGACATTGTTTTATTTTAAATCTGTATTTGCACTCTTGCATCTTTGTATCGACTATTGTTTTCCTGTATATCGATACAAGTGAAGAATTTGAAGCATTACCTTTCAATAATAAAAAAAAGAAGTTTTCGACACAAACGATATTACCTTGTATATAGATTATAGACCTATGAGCTGTCTGACAACTATCATTTGCAGGTATTCTGTGCCGTTTCAGAGTGCATTCATTTTTTTCCACACAAACGTCCGTTATTTTTTTCTAGCATCATTTTCCCAATTATAATCTGGTTTATGTCAAAATTATTTGCATCTGTCATTTTTAAAGTTTTTGCTTCCAAAGCACAGTATTTTCGTGATAAATAAAATTAGACAATAACAATCCCTTGATAGATGTATTGCAAACGCTGGTTTTGCATTGGACTGTAGTCGTAATTGTTTACTTAGTCAAGATTATCAGAGAACCAGGGTTAATTGATAAAACCATGTCTGTTGAGTTATTGATATACAGCGTCTTGAAAATAACGGGACACCGTAGTTGGTATAAATATGATTAAGACTAGATCTTTTAATGTTTTGTTTATAGGAATTTCGCCAAAAGCATTTCGAGAGAGCGGGCAAAATGACAAAAATATACAGGTTTTCTATTTTATTTGTAATCATGAGCAGACGAATCCTGGTTAATAATTTTGTCTAAGGCCAAACAAAACCAAGGCAGGTATTTCAGGAAAAATATGTTTTTGCATTGTCTGATTCAACATGGCTTTACATGAAAGTTTTTTGTCCTTTTTCGACCTAAATATGAAAGTTAGAACGGTTGCTTAAAGAACATTTTTAACATTATTTTCCGGATTAGCTGTGGCAAACAATTGATTGCGTCCCTAAATCTAGTTTTTGATATTGTTATATATTTTTATACCTATTTTACAAACGTGATCCTTACAGGCCATTTTTAAACTTGTCCAAAGAAATTGAATTACTAATCTATAACTATTTCCATAGCATTTTTGTACTTTTTATTATTTAACATTTCTTACATAGCCAAAGTACCTGCCGTATGAAAGTACGCTTACTGGATATATGGGACGATGTGTATCTGTAAAATATTGATTCATATACACTCCTGATTTCATAATTAACTCTTTATTACTTAACGATTGATAAAAAACGATATATATATATATATATATATATATATATATATATATATATATATATATTTAACACTCTATTATAAATTGTGTATATTATATATATAAATTCATATGTAAACACTGTTATTTGTTTGTCAACATAGGCCGCCATCTGAATACGAAGATTATTCTTTATTCCATTTTACTTTCTACATAGGATGTTTTACATAAAAAACAAATATGGTATTTTGCAAACAATTAAATTATTCAAGAAAGAAAAGGAAAAATAGTGCTCTATAAAAACAAGGGCAAAAAAAAATAAGCTTTTATGTTTTTGAAAAAATAACTCTGCTTGAAATAGGGTACTTCATATTTTTTACGCTACATGGTTTTAAACAAGTTGTTCGCACGTAAATTCAACTTTTCAATCTGTCAATGAAGCTAGTTATGGAATAAGGGGGCAATGCAATGAAGTGATGAAACAATGTTTACTGCTTATAACAAATCTTAACATTAAGCTTGTTTTGCATTTTATGTCACCTTTTAATATAATGTTCACAAATAAGTGTCAACAACAAAATTTTGTTGTTTGCCCCATTTCAGGGATCTCATCACATCAACAGATTAATTCGTTCTTTATAGCAGAATCCCATATCTGGATTCTACGAGAAGAAGTGTTTTTGCCTGAAAGGAATCATTACAAACCTCCAGAATAACGAACACTAGGATTTAACATAACACAGAGCAAAAGTTTATCGGAAATTATTTTAGTGGACTTAAGAGATACTCGTCGCGCGTCTGATATTCACAAGTGTCATAGTAACCAGTAGGAATTCGATTTTGTGGTTTAAAATCCATCTTATCTGGTTTCAAACCCTCATCAGATAGCAATTAATTCGCATTTCCATTAAGTTCTGGAACAGATATAAATGTGCTGTTTGTCATTTATCTGATTCAATGATCAATTCATTATGTACTCCTTGACTTTATAAAAAAATCTACGAATCTGTCTATTGCATCTATCTCTGCCGCTTATATAAGTATATATATATATTACTTTTCTTTTTTCTCGACGTGTGACATAGTTCGCGTGCATCAGAGGGGACCATAACTAATGCCTTTTCTCTCTCTGTTAATGAAGCAATTAACGGTGTATGAAGTAGAAACAAACAAATGTTAGTTTTACAAGCTAAAGACAAATACGTAAACGTGCGAAAATGCATTTTTTGTACCGATTGCCTCGTACAAAATATTCATATAACAAATCTAAACAATTATTGAACACTTGATAGGAATACATTTGATAACAATGCGGCTTCTTATCTAAATCTCAGACATTTTAATACTAGCTACGGAAATCCTGGACCCTATTTATATTGAAGTGTTCTCGGAACCTATGCAAGCATCAATTGTGGCCATTACACCGATCGAAAGTCAAAACAATGCATTCTTTATTGTGCTATGTGACTTTAACGAACTCCCGCCTATAACAAAACTATCGATAAGAAACTCACATAGATTCACAATCAATCGGGCCTAAATACTACTTGCGTTTGCATGTGTGGTCACGTGATTGTTTTAGTTCATCACGGGGCCCCAATTTCTCGAAACTTCTTCAGTCCCTTATAACAGGATTAAGCTAAACTCACTATTTTTGTTGTTCTATAATATGCGTTATATTTACTTTTTTTAAAAAGTTTTTATAAATTATATAAGAAAAATATGTATGCTAATTAGATGAAACCATTTTTCATTCATCAAAATCCATTATTAGTATGTATTTTAGCTAATTAAAATAAGCGACTAAAGCCTGTTAAGCTTAAGAAGATTGGAGAAATTGGAGCCTGGATATTATGTCGCAAACGCCTGACTACGTGCAAAATGAAATAAGCAAACTGGGGTATCAAATATATCAAATTTAGTCATGAAATGTATGGGAAACATGGCGGGGGTCATAAAATACATGTATCATACATGTAAGGTTTCAACTAAATAGTTCATCAAAATATCCAATAAATATTTTGCATGAGAAACATGTTAAATTCTAAATAATTATGATTGCATAATGGTGGTACACGATGTACTATTGGAAAAACGTCGTACTTATTGAGAACTTACCATGACAAATATAACAGAATAGAGATGTTTCATAACTATGTATAACTAAATAGATAAGGGTATTCGTGATACTCATACATTGCAGACACATTGAACGAAAGAAATGTTTCACAGTAGTGAAATGAACGCGATTTAAGTAATGGTCATACATTGGCTGGTATAGTTTGTAAATAAATGAATCTTGAAGGTCAATAATTAAGATTTCTCTAACTCTGCTGAGCTAGATGCTCTTCATGGCCGGTCCGGAATTTGGAAAGCATAATTACGATTAAGTAAGGTTCGTTATAGATAATCAATAAACATCTTTTATCTTCCAGCGTCTGACAGTGTGAACACCATGCATAGTCAACCTAGAACGAAACTGACAGACCAAAAAACAATTATGTTAGATAGTAAACTTAAACAAGCAATTGACGGGTGAAACGGAAGAGCTAACACTACTTTTTGCCTGGAATATGAACATCCAAGGAGACGAACATAGGACAAGTCTAATAGGTTTTTGATTGTTCGTAAATGATGTGCGTAAATAATATTTTTATCATTATCTTAAAATCGGTTGGATGCTTAAATATTATTTCAATATATTTCAATATATCTCTTTTAGTCTTTCATTAAGCATAATCATGGAAATCAGCTGCTTCAGAACTTAGCCTAAATTTCTCTCCTTTCTGAATGCACATCAATGGCTATCTTGATGGCATTTTGTCTTCGTCGCTCGGGGAATAATTTGTTCATATTTAAAATTGTTTTTTCAATACTAAATTCCGTATCAAAAAGACTGGGTGATAAACTACTGACAATAGACACTCCTCCTTCCCCAGTTAAACACCTTTTTATTTGACAACGTTAAAATGTTGTTTAGAAGGGCAAACTGTAAGAAAAATAGTGTTTCAAACGGTAACCGCATCATATCTTTCAAATGGTTTCATAAGGTTTATATTTCGTCGTTTGTAGATGTAGTTGATATCGGACCCCTAGTCATAAAACTACTTAAGGTTTACCTTTAAGGTTTATTATCTAGCAGCTAATAAAACTGACCAATAGCTGGGATGTTTGAGTACGATTGATTCATGCCCAAAGCAAAGTAAATGGGCAAAAACCTGTTTAAAAACTCAAATAGCACTATGAAAGCAGGGACAAGCCCAGTAATCGAAATATCAAGAAGAAACCCTATTTAGGGGCACAGGCACACGCCCACAAACGTATAAACACCACAAGATACTTCCTTGATACAAATGTGCAAGTTAAATGCTGTCATTCTTGAATGCAGAATTAATCCAGGACTTTAGAAGTCCTGAATTTCCTTTCACAAATATGGCAAGGGTTATATGATCTAACAGACATTGCAATTTATCTACCGGCTCAACAATAGCAAAATCCGATTTAATCACAATGTCCACCTGGGAAATTGGTGGAGTTTTGAATTTTTGTATTGTTTCTTTAATAATGCATGCCGAGCATTTTATTTCAGCTATTATAGTAAAGTATATCTATTTATAACACAATATATGTATACAATACGACACTGCAAGCAAATTTTAAACGATATTCATATTTGATCATTCATTTTACTATTTGGAAACGTATGTCACTTGTGTGGAAATTCTTCCATTGTATAACGTACCCTATTGCAAATTTCTTAGTCTAAAGCTAAAATGATAATGCTGGCAACTGAACACATATAGAAAAGCCTATTTGAATCTACACACGATAACATCAAACAGCTGACAAAAAATCAATATAAAGATATCATAGAAACGACAATGCAAATGTAGTCAGTCTGTAGACAACGTAACAACTGAAGAGATTTTTTAGTCGGTGGAAAGTAAATAACCAAAAACAATCCTTTGCAAGTGTAATACACATTCAAAAAAAAAAACAATGCGATATAGTCAATCAAATTTTACAAGAGTAAATTACATCAAATCTTTTATTATTATTTGTTTTCATTATATAATTTGGTCTTTGCGATCAATGATTGTTTTGCATCTATGCCTCAACACAAATTATTCATGTTTTGTTTAGACCAAAACAAAATATTGAACTAATCCTGGCAATATGGGTTAAAACCATAATTATGATTAAATGATGAATAAAAAGATTTCCCTTTGGGGAAATGAAAGTTCTCATCTAATTGTCAAGCACTATTGATCAAGGAATATAAATTGATGAAGTGCAATTATATTAAATATCATTTCTATATAAATTTCATTGTCACGACTATGTTCAATCATTGAATCTTTATTATACTTGATTTGAATAAAAAGAGTATAAATGTTGTTAATCACTAGAATATGTTGATAAAATCTTCGAAATAAACAATATGAGGTGATTCTTCCAAAATATCCGCAATTTATAAAATTATGTATTGAATTAAAAATACAAACATTATAAATATAACCCAAGGCATAACGAAGGATAAATTATTGTCCTAAAATAAAATAAAATACTGTACAAAACGTTTTCTAGTGGTATATGTATTTTCACACAAGTCGTGGTCGTGGGCTCGAGCCCCACCAAGGTTTTCTTATTAATTAAAAAAAGACACAAGTGCAGGTTTCTTCTCAGAAAACGGTAACGGTGTGTTATCAAAGCACAGTCGTTTTAACAGTTTTGCCAAAACAATCAGTGTTTCAATTAATTATTTCAGTAATTGAAGTGATTCAAGCACATTTGAGTATGTTGATCAGCAAAATACACTTACTACAAAATTCATGTTTTCTGTTTTAAATTTAGTTAATTATAACATCAAATTTATCTTATTAATTGAACATTATTTATTTCACTAAAATGGTTCCAAAAAGCCCATTTATCTTGATTTGTTGGCACCCTGAAGTCATCAGTTTAAGTCTAGTAGATGTAGCTATAGCGCACACGTGGATTAATTAAAATTATGAATTTTAAAGATTACTGGCTTTACCAAAGCATATTGTTTATCTAAATAATTTGTATCTAATAAAATACCTATCGATATAAAGTATTCACTTAAGATACACGTTAAATACATAAATTATAACTGCTAAGATTTTATAGCCAAATTCATTCCAATCAATTAAAAATTGTTCAACTTAATGCAGAATGAGATTGAATGTCCTAACATCTTGGCTATGGATGATCCATTATGTTGCACTCCAAGGCGTAGTCCAATAAAAATCTTAAGATTTTTTTACCTGCTATCGATCTGGCAGATGCATCACTGATTTATAATGACAAGCGACCAGTCAAAAAAAAAAAAAAAAAAATTTATGAAATGAGAAGTTATTAAGAACGAAATTCATTATACGAATTTTAAAAAATCACAACGATGACAGTTTTTTTCATACCGATCATTTTTAATAAAGGATATTGGACACAATGAATTCGACTATTGTTCAATGTTAGTTTTATATATTTCCATATATGTATATATTTTTTCCATATATGTATATTTTTATTTATTTTATTTTCGTGGGGGGGGGAGGGTATTCTGCATCAATGAACAACCTTTATTTCATTAATTAAAACACGTTGTTGAACATTTTATACATATGTAAGGGTTATAGTTTTAAAGACATACACTCAATATTCATTAAACCTTTCATTTAACACATGTTTTCATACTCATCTGCGTACATACAAAAATAAGACAAATAATGAAAACATGATGTCGCGCATTTCTGTTTTCTTAAAAAAAAAAACATTGCGGAGGTAGTTTCCGGTAAACTAATAGCAGGATATACGTAGAATGATAAAACAGGAAAAGTATGACATTTAATTCCATTATCAATGTGATAAGATGTTGGCAATATATCAAAGCATGACTTTAATTTCCTACAAATTTTCATGCCAGTCTGATCTGGTGATAAAATAATCCAATGGAATTATATAATATGTAATAATTCATGAACAAAAAGCTCTAGGTTGGTCTATGAGTGACAGCTGAATACAAATTAATAATTCTGATATCAAATTACCAGTCCAATCAAAATGGCTTATTTTGTAACATATTTTTTTCACAACACTCCTAAACACTGCGGAAGTAGTTGTCTGTAAACCCATAGCAGAAAATAGGATAACAAGAAACGCCGCAATGCGGCGAAACCAGGTGTTCAATGATTGTCTGAAGACCTCTAGCCTTCGTTGGGAGATTCAGTTTTAACTGTTTTCTTTTGACACTAGAAGCCAAGATCGCAATCTCATCAAAGGTATCCATAAATTCCTTTTATGTACAAAGTTTAGTCGCAATAAATCAACCCTAACAAAATATATTCAGTACTCACCGTTTTTCTATTTTAGAAAAACTTACCTTGAACTTGACCCTTAAGTTCCACAAAGGCAATCCAATGAAAGGTCATTAACTCTTCCTATGTACTAAGTTTGGTCACTATATGTAAAACCTTACTAAAGTTATTTAATACCATAGGTAAGTTTGACGCCGCCTTCATTTCTATTTAAGTAACAGTGATCTTGACCTTGGTATCTACCGGCCCCAAAAAATCCCCTGGGAGTCATGTATTAACTCTTTTTACATACCAACTTTGGTCACAATGTGTCAACTAAATTTATTCAGTTTCAACCTTTTTTCTTTTTTTTACAACAATAACATTGACCTTGACATTACGGGCCCCAAAAGGCCTTCCTTAAGACTTATTCTTTACCAAGTATTGCAGTATGTCAACCGTCAGAATTCAGAAACAACATATTTTCTATTTTAAATAAAAGAGACATTGACATCGACCAAATGGACCGCAAACGCAATTCCATAAAAAATCTCCATACACTCTTCCTATATAACAGGTCTAGTAATAAAAATATCAAACCTAACTTAAATAATTCGATATCATAGGTAAGTTTGACGCTGCCCTCCCACCCGAGAAACAATGACGGGCGCCATTCTAATAACCAGGTAACTCTTTGTGAGAACCTGGTTAATAAAACAGAAATCATGTGAAATGTGGTTCCATGTTCAATACGATAATCTGTTGGCAATATATCAAGGTATGACTTAAATTTCCAACAAATTTCGTGTCGGTGAAACAAGGAATCTAAAGAAATTGCAAAAGATTAGATAGTCGTGACTACAAAGCAAAAAAACACATTTTATTGCACTTAAGTGGACTATGAGTAACAGATGAAAACAAATATGTACGTCTGGTACCACACTATATGTCCAATTTATAAAACTGTTTATGTCGGTGATGTTTTAAACACATTCATCAACAGGATTTATTGTGAAAGGCAATGGCGATATGAGCTGCATAACAGTTGATCTTAAGCACAAGCTATGGGATCCAGGACTTTAACAACGCCCAAATAACCTCGTGGAAGAGCGTTCGGGTGCAGACGATCAGGGTTTCAAACCCCGGCCGTGTCAAACCGAAAGACGTTAAACTATAGTACCAGTAGCTTCACTTATCGCATGTCGTTATTAAGAGTAGTTCTGAGAAATCGGTATATTCAGTACTGGTTCAACCCAATATTGTTGTATCCCGTGTATCGGTGCTTTAAATCGAGCACGTTTAAGTTTAAAGAGGTCTCTTTGCAACGAGAAAGGGTATCGCACCCGGAATCTTGCATCTGACTCTGTTCAAATCTTTTTATGTCTGGCTTAGACTGCGAATTCTTGTTTTTTCTACCTCGTGTCACTTATAGCATTTAAACACAAATGAAGTTGTGGTTGTTTCACGGCGGGCCTAGCCATAACGAAGCCAAAAGGCGCGGGCAGGCCTTGATAAACTCTAATTAACATCAAGGACATTACAAACTTCCCTTGTTTCCACTATCTTTACAATGTTACACATTTAAACAAACAGGTGTATGTTTTACTGTACCAACCTATGTTACATTTGTGTGTAGGTGCGTATTGCTACTATGGTAATCATAGTATTTCAGTTTGGCAGTTAAACTTCAAGTCAAACAATTCAAGGAATTGTTACACCTTTGACAGAAGCCAGAGATCAAAGACATTTCACCATGTGCTATAATGGAACAAAATGTTGGCAATTTGTCGTAACTGAACAAAAGTTTACCCATGACCAAAGTCAAAATGTCGAATTACAGCTAGGTTGTCACTAAGGATCTTTTAAATATGTAAGAGATAAAATTAATTGTCTTTTAACTGAGTTCAATTGTAATTATATAATACATTTGCTACACAGTAAATTAACACTTTATTTAGATGTTAACAATGTTATAAATCATGAACAGCACTATCATGACTTGCGGAATAAAACATGGTAATCGTATACCTGACATGAAGCTTTAACACTTGACAATCCTGAGTATCCAAACATTTGTTAACCAGTTCGTGTTTCGTTCACACGTTCCTCCTCATATGTCCATGGAATATTCTGCTTGTTAAATTTCATTAATTATTTTAATTTAAATCAATTACGCTATCTGTTTAGTATTATACTTTTTTAAACCTCAAACTATCATGTAACGACAAATAATCGTGCTACCTAACAATTGAACATGTTTCTTTCACATTTATTAACACTAATAAACATGCGTTTTCATTTTTACTTTTCATCTTCTGATAAGATTAAAAGGAATCTGGTGCAAACATGCGGTTTACGCTTGTATTTTTATGACAACTCCTCCAATTACGCACATAGTTAAATCATGATACAAACAACACTGTCATTTATTTTAAACAGACTAGTTAATAAATAAAAAATGGTCTGTTTGCTTTCACATCTGAAAATCAAAAATGTACTTTAACTACTATTACTGCTACTAGATTTTAGGGTATGTTAAACCTACAAGTCTTGAAATCTAAAACATAAAAAGAAATATCGGGTTATATAGTTGTCTTTACATTTTCCTAAAATAAATCATTGTTTCAATTTATAACTTATCTGGAACAATTATAGATAGATAGATAGATACGTTTTATTCCTCCAGTAACGGAGAGCATAACATATTTACAAGTATAATATAAAACATAGATATACAATTATTATGTACATAACAAACGTTAATTTACAAAAGTCATAACGTGCATACATGTAGCATGGTAACATGTTACACAAAAACGTCATGGATCACATAAGCCTAAAACATGTAAGCATAGCTCAAGCTTTCCTAGCTACAAGTAAGTTAATCAACGCTACTGCGCATGATTGTTTTCTTTAAAAATAAGATATGTTTAAATCGATGAGTAATACATTCAGTCCAATTCCATTATTAGTATCATTACATGATATCAATATATCAAAGCGTGACTCTAATTCTCTCACATATTTCATACACGTCTTGATCTGGTGACCATGAAGGAATTTACGGAATTGCAAAAGATTGATTAATCGTGACCAGAAATCTTTAAGTTGGCGTATGTGTGACAGTTGTATACAATTTCATAATTTTTATATCAAATTATAGGGAAACATATTGTGTCTACCTTTTCTAAAACGAATGTTTTATTTTAAAGATTGTTCCACACACTATCATCTTTCGTGTTCAATTTTCAACTTTGTTTTCAAGTTAACACTGGCTTAAGTTAAATTTCAAATTACACAAATGTTACCGTTAGAAAATTGTACTTCAAGATCCAATGAAAGGTCATGAACTCTTCCTATATACCAAAGTTGGTCACTATATGTAAAACCTTACTATAGTTTGATTTGATTACATAGGTAAGATGGACGCTGCCTTCATTTAAGTGACAGTGATCTTGTCCTTGACATCTAGCGGCCCAAAGCTTTCCCTTGAAAGTCCTGCATTAACTCTTCCTACATACCAAGTTTGGTCACAATATGTCAACCCAAACTAATTTATTCGGTTTCAATCGTTTTTCTTTTTTAAAAACAATTGCATTGACCTTGATCTTACGGGCCTCAAAAGCTCTTCCTGAAGTCTTCCTATATACCAAGTTTGGTCACAATATTTCAACCCTAATTAAACTTATAAAGCAACAATCATTTTTAATAATAGTGACCTTGAAATTGGGGCTCCAAACTCTATTCATGAAAGGTCTCCATAAACTCCTCCTATATTTAAGGATTAAAATTCGACATTTTGCATTACATAACCCAATGAAATGCAAAATGTGAAATTTTAATGCTTATATTCACATTTATTTAAATGTATATTTCTGCAAAAATAACTTGATGATTCAAGATCATTTTATCTTCTTTCTTTCTCTCGTTGTTCTCAATGGTGGGCAAATTCGAACAGCTACTGTAACCTAAATCTATAAAACAATGAATGGGCAGAAAAAAAATGTCCCTTAGTCATGGGTTTAATTTCTACATTTTCAAGGATAAGTACATTTTAACAACGTATTATAACTGTATTATAGCTAGAAAAATACAATTGGAGTAATGAAAAATTAACAATAACAAGAAAACAACAAAAAATATCGCCACCTACAAAGTTCTCATTATATCTTGCGATGATACGCGATACTAGCGTTTGTTATGGTCACGAGTTTTCATATTGGAGAGAAATTCCAGTTAATTTATTTGTTGAGCGTTGAAGGATCAGTTCGTGTATGAACCATGTTGGAATACGGTGTTGGACAAATCAGCAAGTGCATTGTCATTTCGTTGGAAGTTAACATCGGATAAAACGACAGTGGCGGTGGGTGGGGTAACGTGTTTAGCAATGGAAACTTTCGCGGAGGGAAAGCCATGGGACGCGAGAAGACTTAGTGTTGAACTGAGCTCTTTCATCTAGACGTTGCTGGGTGCACTACAATAGGTTAATGTTTCATTTCCTCGATTACATGTTTTGTCAGATGCTTTATTTTTACCAAATGTCAATTCAAAATTCCCCAATAAGTCGTCATCATTGTCATTTAATACTTCTTCAACTGTTCCATCAATCATTAAATCCAGATCTACATTAAAATCAATCAAATTATCGTTGCTCATTTTGTTTTAACTGCTTGACTGCAGATTTTAGTACAGGTTGCCAATATTTTTTCTACGATTTCATTGAAAAAAAATAGTCCCGTAGTAAATATGCCCCGCTCATTAGTATTTTTGCGCCCAATGACAGGACAGAAGTATCAAACAAATGCACGCGATTTTGATGGGAAATGCCATTGCACTTTATACACAAATAATGTGAAATTGATAAACAACAACCATCGTTAAGGAATGAAGTGTTAATGTAAATATACCAAGTTTGATCGCAATATGTCAACCTTAACCTAAGTATTTCTGAACCCACCATCTATTTCAAATAAAAGTGACATTGACATTGGCCCCAAACGTAATCTCATAAAAGATCTCCATACACTCTTCCTATATAACAAGTACAGTCAAAAAACTATATAACCTAACTTAAATTATTCGATATCATAGGTAAGTTTTACGCCGCCCTCCCGCCCGAGAAACAATAACGGACGCATTTCTTATAACCAGGTAATTCTTTGTAAGAACCTGGTTTATAAAACAGAAATCACGTGAAATGTGATTCCATCATCAATACGATAATCTGTTGGCAATATATCAAAGCATGACTTAAATTTCCAACAAATTTCATGCCAGTCTGATTCGGTGAAACAAGGAATCTAAAGGAATTGCAAATGATTAGATAGTCGTGACTACTAAGCGAAACACCCCATTTCTTTGCACTAAAATGGACTATGAGTAACAGATGAATAAAAATATATACATCCGATATAACACTGTCTGTCCAATTTATAAATCTCTTTATGTCGGTGATGTTTTTACCCACATTCATCAACAGGATTTAGTGTATACGGCAGTGGCGATATGAGCTGCACAACAGTTGATCTTAAGCACAAGTATGGGACCCAGGACTTTAGCAACGCCCAAATAACCTCGTGGAAGTGCGTTCGGGTGCAGAAGATCAGGGTTTCAAACAACGGCCGTGTCAAACCGAAAGACGTTAAACTATAGTACCAGTAGCTCCACTTACCGCATACCGTTATAAGAGTAGTACTGGGAAATCGATATATTCAGTACTGGTTCATCCCAATATTGTTGTATCCCGTGTATGGGTACTTTACACCGCGTACGTTTAAGAATCAAGAGATCTCTTCGCAAAGAGATCTTGCATCTTACTTTGTTTGTTAAAGTCTTTTTACGTCTATTTTTTTCTACTTCATGTCACTTTTGACATTTGAACACAATTGAAGTTGTGATTTTTTTTCACGGCTGGCCTAGCTATAATGGAGCCAATAGCCGCGGGCAGGCCTTGATAAACTCTGATAAACATCAAAGACAATTACAAACTTCCCTTGTTTCCCCTATCTTTACAATGTAACACATTTGAAAAAAACACGTGTATATTCTAATGTAAAAATCCATGTTACACGTGCGTGTATGTGCGTATTGCTACTATGATAATCACAGTATTTCAGTTTGGCAGTTAAACTTCAAGTCAAACAAGGAGTTGTTACATCCATAACAGAAGTCACAGATCAAGGACATTTCACCCTGTGCTATAATGGAACAATAAAATTGGCAATTTGTCGTAACTGAAAATTTATGCGAAAAGCTACGGAAATAAGCTCAATTACAAAAGTTTAAACATAAACCCGATTTAATGGCACTGGGTAAAGGCCAAAGACATAGAACATAAAATCACAAACAAGAAACATGGAAGAACAGCACAAAACTCCACAAACAGCACAGTGCATACATACTATATATAAAAAACTAGGTATATTTATCAAGGATTGTTAGGTACCGCCTTGGAACGGTCAGTGAAATGTAAATTTACTGGGGTTTAAACCAGTTTGTGTGCACAACCTCACTCTTGAACAAAGGTACACCCTTGACCAAAGTCAAAATGTCAAATTACAGCTCTTTTGTCACTAAGGAACATTTAAATATGTAAAAGATCAAATGAATTGTCTTTTAACTGAGTTTAAATGAAATTATATAACACGTTTGCAACGCAGAAAATTAACACTTTATTTAGATGTAAACAATGTAATATATCATGAACATCACTATCATGACTTGCGGAATAAAACATGGTAATCGTTTACCTGACATGAAGCTTTAACACTTGACAATCCTGAGTATCCAAACATGTGTTAACCAGTTCGTGTCTCGTTCACACGTTCCTCCTCATATGTCCATGGAATATTCTGCTTGTTAAATTTCATTAATTATTTTATTTTAATTCAATTACGTTATTTGTTTAGTATTGCAATCGTTCAAACCACAACTTATCATGTAACGCCACATAATCGTGTTAACGAACAACTGGACATGTTTCTTTCACATATATTAACACTAATGAACATGCGTTTTCATTTTTCCTTTCCTTCCTCTGATAAGATTAAAAGGAATCTGATGCAAACATGGGGTATACGCTTGTATTTGTATGATAACTCCTTCAATTACGTACATAGTTAACTCATGATACAAACAACACTGCCATTTATTTCAAACAGACAGGTTAATTAATAAAAAGGTCTGTTTGCGTTCCCGTCTGAATAACAAAATTATTCTATAATTACTATTACTTTTTCTAGATTTTAGTGTATGTTAAACCTACAATGTTTGAAATCTAAAACATAAAGTTTTTCTCGGGTTATATAGCTGTCATTTTACTAAAATAAATCACGGTTTCAATTAATTACCTTTTTGGAACAATTATTGCAAACCCCAGCACCTACTACATTGATTCAATAAATATTTTATCATTTTTATCAAGTATTTCAGACTAAATGATAGGTATACTTTTAAAATGTTAATTTATTTCAGCATTGTTTTCACATTATGGGATGTAAAGTTGTAAATGTGATTGTTTCTTATTCATTATTTTTTCACCTACAAAAGTCTCAGAAACGAGCCCCATCTTTAATGCTTTATAAAAGGATCAGGCCGAGCACATTTGTTTAGATTTGAAAAAAATGTTGTATAGAATTATATTTTAAAGAGAGATATTGTATAAACCTATATTTTAAAGAGAGATCTTAAAAGGAATAGTATCTGAAATATTTAAGAAAAAAATGTTTTTTGTTTTTGTTTTTATAATTAGCTTTTAAAAAGGTTTTAAATTAATTAAATAAGGAAAACTGAAGCGTGTAACGATTAGGCATTTCCGAGAACATGGACCTGGTTTCTAACAAAGACTCGGACATAAATTATATGAGCTTATTCCGCTGTCTTCAAAAGTACAGTACATTTCATCATAAGTGTAAACTTCCTTTGGTTTGACCAGTATTTATTTCAGAAAGTCACACATAAATCATGTGCATTACAACTGATAAATAACGAAAATAATAACATCAAGTGAATTCAAAAGTAATGAGGAACAAAGCTAACAATACATTTACTTTAGAACTGGGGTCAGAGAGTGTATTTTACCCACGTGAAATATATGAAAATATATCCTAGTAATGGCCCCAGTAAAGGTTCACACAGAGCAAAACCACAAAATTAGGAACGGAACCCATCCTGAAAATTTGATAGTGTTCTGTGAAATAACATCACGAATATTTAACTGATTCAGCATCTGTTTAAAGCTCACCCGGGTTCATTAATAAGAAGTGTTAAACCTGATATCGCCCATACCTTTTATCCGTTTTCTTACATAATAATCAACAATGCGGAGAACGTTGTCTGTTAACCAATCCAAGAACGGTTAAAGCGTGATAAACATACAGTTTCCAACAACACCGATGGGTAAATGGAATCACGACAATGTAATATTGCCAGAAAGCTCTCGGGTGATCTCTGAGTGACAGTTGAATACAAATTCACATGTTGTTATATCCAACTAGCATTATTATTATTCTACGTTACCTTAGACGAGTGAATTGTTACTCATGATGTCATCACCACCTTAGGGATCCAAAGATCCGTTCCAATAAAGGATCTAAGTCGTAATTTTAACGATATTAAATGATAATGACCATCGCAAATGGCAAGAATATATCATTTTTCTCACGTGTGAATTTTATCGTTAATAGAAAATATATTTAGCTATAAAACTTAAAACAAATGTGACCCTTAGAGAAAATCACGTAACGACTAAGAGCTGTATTGAAACTGGCCCCATTACCTACGGTGCCTTTGTCCTCTATTTTTAGAGTTTGTCCGTTCCTTTCGTTGATATCAGACGCGTTCCATTTGATAGTAGTACCTCAGCTCAAACAATGCTATTGTTATAGTTTTAACAATGACAAAATCCAAGGTCAAGGACATGCCAACATGTGCAATAACGTAACCATATCTCTAAGGTTCGAAGGTCGTATTACCGTTTTTGTTACTACATGTTTTCACCACCTTTTTAATCTCCAATTTAGTCACCATTAAAACCAAAATAAATTTAAAATTATTAACATGTCTGATACCTTCCACCACAACATGGTTTATAAAATTACATGATTCCCCAGATTCGTCTAGCTGTGCGTGCCTCATTTACAGGTTTAAAAAATAATAACAGAAAATCTGACCTGCAAGTACCAGTTGACAGTTGATCAGATTGTCTCATTTGTTGTCAGTTAGTGAAAAACAAATGTTACAAAATACCACATAGTATACACATAGTGAAGGAAATTTTAATTAAAGTGGAATTATTGTCATAAAACATTCATTTCACTTAATTTAATGTCGATTTTTTTTACCTGCTTTCAGAAACATCTTGAATATTCAAGGACATCAAACCTGTGGTGTATGTGCCCCCTTCCAATGTCCATAAAAATGCCTGATTTTTATTACATTTATTATTTACTATGTTATTTATTGAAACCATAAAATGTCATGAAACAATGTATCAACTTGTTATCATTTAAACTTGTTTCATTTACATTTTATTAACGCAACTACAAACATGCGCTTTCATTTTGTCTTTCCTACTTTTAATAAGATAAAACAGAATTGTATGCAAACGTGGAGTGTACTTTACATAAAGCTTTTAACATAATACTTTCTCATTTCCGCTCTTAAAATCGCTTGCTCTAAACAAACACACTGTCATTTATAAATAAACGAACTGTTTAATTAATAATTGTGTTTTTGGTTTCTCTTTTTTATAATCGACACACGGGCACTTTTACAATACACCAACCTTAACAGACACAATATGTCATATTTGTGTTTCAGAAAATTATTTGATTGCCCTTTTATATGTTATTAAGACAATGAAGGAAATCAATTGTACACATTACCATACATGCACTTATAAGAACAAGCATTCTTCATTTGGTAATTATCATTTAGACTGGATTTTAGCAAATACATTTAACACTGTGTGCTAATAAACTAAATTCTAGAACATTTATATTGATTTTCTTATTCTATCATTAAGCCTTAAATCAATATTCACACCGAAGAATCGTATAATTTACTGCATATTTACCTAATTTACCCATTTAAATCTACTATATCCTTTTATTTTATGGCAAACACATACGTTCTTTGTAATAAAACATAAGAATACATTCGCAATATAAACTCATTGTAACACTCGTTGTAAGGCTGGAAGAACCAGTATAAATTGCATTGATAATTGTACAGAAATGTAAAGTAGCTCTGAAGATTGAAAGTATTCGATTACCTTGTTGATTAAAACAATGAATTACTGTTATCCTTTAACGGTTAAGGGCAATATGGACGTTCGTTTACCAAGCAATAAAATGTTGTATTTTATTGTGCGTTCATACATTATCATTCAATTGGAAACCCAAGATCGTCTTTATCGAAAGCTCCTAGTTTTGTTGCCACAACTATAGACCATATGATCACTAACAACATTGAATTATTCCTTGCTGAAATTCTTTCCAGCTTCTGCAACTGTGCCCCTCATTGTACACAATACTTGTTGAAAACAGTTGGTAGCCCATATAAAAAACACAATTATTATAGTAATCATGTTCTATTTTCGTAAAACCTTGATTCTCTCTGGAATTACTACAAGGAGGTGTGTTTGTAATAAAAACAACACCTGAGTCTAAAATGAGGAAAATATTAAAAAAAGCATCTTAACATTGATTACAAGGTATTAAACCTGACGCTTTGAACTTCACAGCATTAAAACAAGTTGTTTATGATAACTTTTAATCATGCTAATTTAAGGAGCTGTGTACCTTGTTATTATTGAGATCAGATTACAAAGTGTTAAAAACGTAATTACGAGAAGCCCCGGTTAAGAGTGTCATTAGTGCTGGATCAATTCCATACTGAAGAACATTCATGTTTTAGAGGCTGTGAGGACTATCTATAAACAATGCATTGCTATTGTTATAATTTGCATGTGAATATCTAAAACAGTTATCTATCAAGCACGTAGCAACCGTTAACACAAGAAGCAAAAGGAGAACTATTTAAAAACAAGCAACAAAAACAAGAGGTAATGAATAATGTTGAACCATTGACCTAGTTTTTATAGTATATATGTATAGTGTTTGTTGTGGAGTTTTTATGCTGTTGTTTCATGTTTCTGCTTTGTGAGTGTTTTTTTTTGTGTTCTTTGTATTTGGCATTGACCAAGTGCCATTATACGGGGTCCCATAATCTGTAAAACTTCTTCCAGCCAAATCCTTATATTGACTATTTTGTATGCCACTGCATATGATTGCTTTCTTAAAAAAATAATATATGTTAAAACCAAGGAGAATTAAATAAATTCCAATTCCATTATCAATATCATAACATGATAGCAATATATCAAAACGTGACTCTAACTTTCTAACAGATTTCTTACAAGTCTTGATCTGATGAACAAGAAAGAATTTATGGAATTGCAAAAGCTGTGATTAATCGTGACCAGAAATCTTGAAGTTGGCGTTTGAGTGGCAGGTGTATACAATTTCATAATTTTTATAACAAATAATACTGAAGCATTATTTGTCTACCTTATCTAAAACGAATGTCTTATTTGAAGATTTTTCCACACACTATCATCTTTCGTGTTCAATTTTCAATTTTGTTTTCAACACTGGCTAAAGTTAAATATCAAACTTACAAAAATGTGACCTTTAGAAAATTGTACCTGAAGAATAAAAGATTTATTGAAACTGACCAGAAGTCGCCTTTGGCAACTATTATTTCCTGTTTCCCGTTTTCACAATACTTTTCATTAAAAAAGTCGTGTTTTATTTAAAAGTAATACCCATGCTCAAACCATTTTAGTTTTTGTATTAACAATGACAGAAGCCAAAGATCAAGGACATGTCACCATGCGTTACCATATCTCAAAGTATCAATGTCGCATTACCTCTTTTGTCACCACTTTTTTGTCACCACCGTTTAAACCTCCAATTTGTCATCAACATTTAAACCATAATTGTTTTAAAGTGCTGCACATGTCTGATACCTTCCACTACAACATAGTCTATGTTCATAATACTTTCACAGCTTTTTCAAGCTGTTCTTGCCGAATTTACAAGTCAAACAATTATAACAAAAAATTCAGCTGACAGTTGATGGGAATGTCATATTTGTTGTCATTTAGTAAAGCACAAGTGTTAGGAAATACCACGAATGATACACATAAAAAAACAAAATATTTATTTAAAATGTACCCAAAGTCATTAATGATTCATTTCACTTTATTTATTAAATCTCCGAGAAATTAAACATCAAACTTGTGGTATACATGTCACTATACAATGTTCATGAAATGCTTGTTGATTTTTTCTTACATTAATTATTATGTCATATTTTGAAACCATAAAATGTGTGTTAACAATATATTACCTAGCTATCATTTAAACTTTGTTTCATTCACAATTTGTTAACAACACTGCAAAACATTTACGTTTATACTTCTGATCAGATAAAACAAATCTTATGCAAACATTGATTGTATTCTACAAATAAAGCTTGTAACGTGCTATTTTCCTATTTCCGTTGTGTACATTATTTGATCGTTTGCTCTGAACAAATACACACTGCCATTTATAAACAAACGAACTGTTTATTAAATGATATTTCTGTTTTCCTATTTATAACAATTGACACTAGTAAAGGTGCAAAACATCAACCTTACTTTACACAATATATAATATTTGTGATTCAATTAATTATCTGGTTTCCCTTTGACATGTACTTTAAGTAATTAAAGAGATCAATTGAACACATAACCGTACATGCATCTATGAAAGAACAAGCATCCTTCATTAGGTAATTAGCCATTAGACTGGATATTAACTAAAAACTAGAACAATTTTATTGATTTTCTCATTCTATCATAAATTTTAAATCAGTATGAACACCGAAAAATCACTTAATTTACTGCATATTTACCTAATTTAAGAATTTTATTCAACTACATCTGTTAATTATTGTATACACATACATTTTCTTTGTAATAAAATTCGGAAAGTTATAACTCGTTGTTACACACGTTGTGAAACTGTTAGTCACATTCAAACCAGTTTAAATTATATCGAAAAATGTACAGTAATTTAAAGTGCATTTCTAGCACTGAAGGTTGAAAGAATTCGATGACTTTGTAGAAGAAGAAAAGGACTAGCGTTTCCCGTTGATGGCTAAGAGCGTGTGCCAATCAATGAAATAATGTGTAGCTGTTGTTGTTGTTTTTTTAATGGTGCGTGCATACAATATCAATCAGTTGGAAAGACAAGAACATCTGTATCGAAAGTTCCTAGTTGTGTTGCCACCACTATAGGTCATATGATCACTATTAACATTGAATCATTCCTTGCTGGTGTTCTTTCCTGCTATTGCAACTGTGCCCCTCGTTGGGCCAAATACTTGTAGAAAACAGTTGATAACTAATATAGAAATACACAATCATTACAGTGATTATGTTCTATTTTCGTAGAATCTTGATTATCTTTGAAATAACTACAGGAAGGTGTGTTTTCAATAAGAACATCACCTGAGTCTGAAATGAGGATAACATTAAAAACAGTATCCAAACATTTCAAGGTATCAAACCTAAGGCTTTGAACTTCACAGCATTTAAACAAGGTGTTTATGATTGCTATTAATCATGCGTACTTTTAGGAGTTGTGTACCTTGTAATTACTGAGAGCAGATTACGAAGTGAGAAAGCACGTAATTACGAGAAGCCCCAGTTAAGATAATAAGAGCATCAATAGTGTTGGATTAATTCCATATGAAATTACATGCATTGATGAACTCATTCGATTGACTTATATTATTCGCTCGAGCAATTCAATTATTTGCAACATAACACTATTGGAGCCTTCAAGACAAACTTTATAATTTTCTCTTTGAAAACAATGAACAAATATTTTGTTTTAATTAAGGCAAATAATAGGTCAGATGATATATAAAGTCTGAAAGAAAAAAAGGAGAAAGGGTATATGAATGGGGGACGAGGATGGTTGTCACAGAGCAGATGAATGCAAAGAGAAAGGAGAAGGGGAAGACGATAAGGAATGTTGGAGAACAATTGAATGCTAATAATAACAAGAATGGATATAGGAGTATGAGGAGAAAGTTAAAGTGAAACTCTTATTCCAAATCAATACATACAAATTCATAACAAACCTCAATTTTGACTGATAAACCTTTATCCACTTACTAAATAATGCATTAATGGAAAAAAAGTTACTGATAACACGATTGTTACCGTGGTTTTAATAGCAGAAAGCGCAAACATATTAAATGATTGGTGAATGCGTCAAGATGTGTTTTATGCTCATTTCTTTGAATTTAAACTCGGTATCCTTCATAAGATCCATTGTTTTCAATAATTCTTCATCCTTTTTGGAACATTAAACAATATTATTTATTGTGGTAAATCTTATTTGGGAGTAAGAGTGCATCTTTAAGCGTGACAAGCGATTTGAGAGGGAGAAGAGAAGGGGAAAATGGAAGGTAGGGGGATATGGTGTAAGGAGCAAATGTTACAGGATATATAAAAGAGGGAATTAATATACAAGTATGTGGCGTGTGATGGTCGCAATAAACTAAAACAAATGAATTGACAGGTCTCGTAGCATGCGCCCCACTTAACGCATGGTGGCTTTCATGGTGAAAGGGAAAGACAGAATACCAGTAGATCACGTATCATGCACGATCACACGGACGAGTTGTGGTTCGTCAATATTGTGTAAGTTGTCATATCAGAGGAAATGAATAATGAATACTTAGTTAGAAATGTGGATGGAGAACGTTTATCTGCCTAGGTGGAGGAATTTAGGAGAGAGCACGTTACTTTGTTTAAAACAAAATGATATATAACCTTTAAACAAACAAGTACTTTTAAAAGGGGGGACAACTATGTTATCTCTATTGACAACGGCACATTACCCATTTAGTGTTTAAATGTGCTAGAAAATAGTTCTCAAATCTGTTCAATTATTACCAATACGTCTATAGTCAAAGTGATCGCATTCTAATAGTTGAATATCAATTTAAAGAGAAATGTTTTTAAAGTGCATAAACATAGAACATTCACCAAACAATAATGTATTCATGGAACAATCATTCCGGAAGTCACAAGTCAAGGTTCAATATCACGAGTGCGTTTGTAATTTATCACCACCATGTTCAATGGATTTAATTTATGTTGATATTAAAGAATAAAGTGTTTCATTTTCAAAACTACGCCGGAGTTACATTTGATTTCTGTTATTTTAAGATGTTGTCATTCACCACAGAAATGGAATTTATTTGTTTTTCAACAAGCAAACTATATAAAAAAAGAAATATATCCTTGTACTAGTTGTGGCACCAGTTCAGGTTCTCATAAAACAAAGCCACAACATTATGATCGGAATTTTCCCTGAACCTTTGATAATGTTCTAAGAAATTACATGAACAATATGTAACTGATTCAAAATCCATTCGGCATCTGCTTAAAGCTCACCTGGTACAAATAATTACGAGAGATTGAAAACCTGATGTCGCCCATATCGTTTATCTATTTTCTTAGAATCATCGCAATCTAAGGACATGATATCCATCTTCAAAATACTCAACCTTAACCCGCGAAGAAATTCGCCGGTCATACGATTTTTTTGACTTTATTCCCATTTTTCTGTTTTCCTGGATTTTCTACCACCCTTGACTTCCGGTTTCAGAGTAAGGTTTTATAACGGCTCATTTCATTGGTCCATGAAATCCGCGAGACATTTCGCGTATAAGTGTCAAAAACTGTAATATTTGGACCGGAAGTGTTAATCACAGAGAAGTCTTTGACATTAAATTCCGCTTTGAGTGACTTGAGCGTGCTTATTTCGGGTCAGACTGGTTCTGGAATTACACATACCATCAAAGCCGAATATGAAATTGCATTCATGAGACAACGGAGAGTGGCTTAATATGTACCACAGGATTGACTTGTTTCCTTGACAGCGATCTGATCGCAAAAACGTTTCACATGTAAGAAGTGCAAAATGTTTTATTTATAAAAAAGAGCTGTTTACCAATACGCCGTGTTAAATAATAATCTATATAATTGTAGAAACATGCACACATATTTTGTGTGTTTACATGCTTTTGGTTCATTTACACATGTATATTTATTAAGTAACATTATATTTATTTATATATTATACTAATTTCTTTCATGGAAAATTGTGGAATATATTTTTAAATGACATATAATCACTATTTTGACAAAAAAAAATAAAAAAAATATTGATAATAAAAAAGAAATATGAAATGTATTACTGTATCCATGCAGGCAATGTGACGAACACCTTTGATTAATTCATTTTGTAGTTTAACTTAATGCTTTGTTTTTTATGCATGCGTACAGAAATGAGTGCCATCTCAATTTCCTTTGCATTTGCCAAAATGCTCTTAAAGGGACTTGGTCATGTTTTGTGGTAAAAAAATTTATTTCCTGAAACTGAAAATGATTAATATTATTATGCTTACATTTACCTGTATCACAATCACATGTATATATATTTCAATGTTTGATATCATAATTGTAGAAAAAAATAGAAAATAAGTAACAAAAGAGACTGATCCCAAATTTGATTCGAGTCTTCTTGTGGAAACCAGTAAATTATTAGGAAAATTGATAAACCACTCAACTAAACAGGCACATACCCCAGCTTTTGCTGAAAAGTTGAATATCAATTAATATTTTCAAAACATTTATTTTAATTCAGATGCTAGTCCATGTGCACATTGTACGTTAATTAATAGATTTAAAATGAATGTACAGTTGTAGCTTGGTTAAAATAAACCTTTAAAATCAGTTTTTATATATCTTTGCAGGGAAGTGATGGATGGCAACACCGGTATCCGTGACGGTCATATGTATTGAAGTGTAGGCTTGTGGGCTGCAGTTCCACAGAGTGAGACACACCGGCACTATCTCCTATCCCACCGCCTAGATCTGGACTCAGTGGAGATGTTACATTGCGCTGTTAACAGTTTTAACATGATATCGCTACAACCTGGAAACAATGACTTATATAATGACAATCTGCTGTCTTTATCTTTGCAAGTATTATGATCATTCTTTTAACCTTTGTGGTCCAAAACTTAGAGACTCCAGGGGAACTATTATGATCATTCTTTTTGCATTATATTTTGTTGCAAATTATTAACAAATAATGTACAATAAAAAATAAACATTTAAACTTAAAATTGACCTATCATATTTAGTATAGAAATGATTGTCTATTGATATAGAATTGACTCAGATAACTTACAATATCATAACTTGATAACTTGATATTATAAACATTATATATTATGTTTTGTATTTTTGTCATCATATTTGCAACTTGCATAACTTCAGTAATTTCTTAAGCAAACAGTTAATTCTTATTTTTGACTGTTGTCACTACATGTTAGCACCTTTTTTGTTCTATGGTTTTGCTAATCATAAGAATTAGGCTGAAACACCTATGCAAGCCAGACAAGTTGTGATAAGCATATATTAGATCAAAGAAACAAAGATTATCTAAAGGAAACTCTTAATTCTAAGCTGAGTAAAACTCTTTAAGATGACAATGTCAGTTGTTGGCATCTCAGCCTCAAATTTCGTATTTAAACCCATGACTTCTCAGTCCAGGTTGTCATTTAACCTTGGACAATAAACATCGGAAGTCTTATTTGGGTACATGTCATCTTATTCACAGGTATGTGGTTTTACTCTGTTATTAGATTGTTATTTTATTTTTTACTTAAAAACATGGAATTAAATTAAGTTCTTTAAATAGGCTAAAATAAGTTATGTATCTTGTTGTTACAATTATGTTGGAAATACATACTGTTGACTTTATAATTCACTTGTACTTTATATTAGTCATACAAGTTGTGTCTCTATTTAATACATTCATATTTATTGGTACCTTTCACATTGCTAAGCGTTGTTATTATCAATATTCCCCAAATATTGTTAATTTTCTTAATTGTCACATATTCATGCATTTACACATAATAATGCTTATTTACTTAAATATTTAGCTTATTATAATTTGTCATTTAACCTTGGACAATAAACATCGGAAGTCTGATTTGGGTACTTGTCATCTTATTCACAGGGACGACCCCCTCTAGCAATCTTCGCTGTGCCGTCTTCGGGTAGTAGTTCGACGACAACAGAAATTAGCGTCATAATACAAGAGTTGGGATTTTGTCCAGCTTTGTGTACTTTCTCAGTAAAAGATACTTACAGTTGCTGAAATAGTATCTTTAGAAATGCATGAAATGTTATTTAGGAATAATGCTTTGTAAGTATATACATGTATGTATTTCACCTCAGCTCAATATAGGGATAGTAAATGTTTAGTTTCTCAGACCATTTTGTAACATTTTAGTAGGGAGCACATAATGCTATTGTTTTTGCAGTTAATTGCTTTCAATTTGTATTACCAGTTTGGCTTTAGAGCTGCACTCTCACAGTTTGACACTGATATGAAATGTTTGGGGGGGGGGGGGGGGTCTTAGAATACACTCATGTTGGCATTAAAGCTTTCAATTCAGTTATCAATATAAAGGTAACTTACAATAGAACAAATCTCAATTGTAAGAAAGAATGCCAAAATCTAAAAAAAAAAATAAGCGTTAATAATCCTTGTTACTATAAAACATCAATTTTCTAACATAAATATGAAAAACTACATTCAAATATTACCATAAAAACATCAATTTTCTGACAAAAACATGAAAAACTACATTCAAATCTTTTGTTAGCAGTCTTATATCACTGTTTACCAGACATTCACTCTGTAAGAGTGCAGCTTTAAATTACTATAGAGCAAAAGCAAAATCATTTGAAGATCCATGCTTTAAAAGAGGCGCCCTTTAAAGTAGCAAGTGTTACCAATGCTTTTCAACAAAATAAAGCATTTTTTAAACTCCTTAAATGAATAAACTCCATTTATAGAGCTCTATTGGAACCAATAGTGATGTATTGACTTTTAAATTAGCTATATTGGAACTTTAAGTGATTTGTTACCTTTTTAACTAGTTTTTATCAATAAGGAAATTAATTATTTTGCTCTCTCTATAAATTGTGACCAAGTCAGAAGTCACTATAACCATTTCATGTTTGTTGTTAGTTAATGTAGTTGTGTTGTAATATTGCTTAAACTTATATTGCAAGATTTGTCTAATAAAACATATATATAGAATAAATTGCTTGATTGTGATGAAAGTTGATAACTTAACAGCCAAGTCTGTTTGGTAGGTAGAAACCAGGCGCGTAGCTGCCTATAAGCGAAATACATGGCTGAATCCACATGGTTCTGACAAAAAAATAAAACAGTTTAGCCAAAGCTACAGAATCACTATGTTTGTTTGAGTGCATGATGTAACAGACACATGGACAACTAAAGGACCTAAGAATGCCCAGAATACACCAGATTTGCTCCATTGTTTTCAACCCCCCCCCCCCCCAGCACAATCATGAATCCACATGAATAGAGAGCTAGCTACGCCCCTGGAAATCAGTAATGTGTACGTTCAAGAGCCTCATCACAATGTTCCATTTGTCATTTGGTTGGATATAACCAAATAACTCTTGGATTGGAGGCAGACATCTTATTCCACCAAACCAGTCTCTCACCCTTCTTGACTAGTACATTGGAAACGTTATCAGAAGATGAATCTCTAGAAATTTTTTATCCAATTATAGAAATATGTATTTATTTTAATTTTATTTATTATAGTTTTAAAAAAAAATAATATATATATATATATATTTTAAAAAAAAATTGGGCGGGGGGGTGTGCGCCAGGTGCGTTCCCCTATAGCTGTTAGTGGTTAGGAACTCAAATACCAAGAACAACAAAGTTTCTTCATTATGTTTATCGATTTTACTTCGTTTCGAACAGTAAGAATTTAGCAATACAGTGAACTCGTTAATAAGAAATGTATTGTTCTGCTGTTGAGTGCAGAGTGACCGTTGTTTTTTGTTATAAATATGCCTTAATCTGTATAACTATTGCATTGAATCATTGCAAATTCATATTTCATGTGGACTTTCATTCATAATTTGCTTGATAACTGTGAAGAAGGGCCAAAATGTTAGAGTTTCAATTTGTTAACGATTTGGGATTTTAAATACGCCGCCTTTTCATTCGACCAATCAATCACATGTTACAAACTGAGCGAAAAACAACAACAAACCGGATGTCAAGGGTGGTAGAAAATCCAGAAACAGAAAAATGGGAATAAAGTAAAAAAAAACGTATGACCGGCGAAATTCTTCGCGGGTTAAGGTTGAGTATTTTGAAGATGGATATCATGTCCTTAGATTGCGATGACTGTCGATCTGCAGAAGTTCTTTAGAAGTGAGTAAAAAGATGATTACGCGACCCGTACATATTCGGTATTATAAGTTTTAGTAAGGAATTATAAGATTTTTTTTGATTTTTTAAAAAAATGATTGAGTTTGAAAATCCGGTGCCAGTGTCTTTGTACTGTTATACTTCAAATTATCAAAGTATGTTTAATTATTCTACGTATCAGTATTTCAATATTTACGCAGAGACATTAGCATATCAGATTCTGGGTGAGATGCGTCGCAGGTTCGATCCCTGTCTCGGAACTTTGTTCATGATGTGTTCTGTGTATCACTTACCAATGGTCAACGAATCCATAGCTTAATAACATAGACACTCTCTGATATTTTATAGAATCAGACATAAGGAAAAGCAATTACAGGTGAAATAAAGCTGGCTATAATGATAAAACATCTCTCAAATTTCAAATTATTGCTCTATGTTTATAAATATTTCAAAATGTAATATAAAATCTGTATTTTGCCGAAAAGTGTTTGTATCTCTATTGATAATTGACATAATTTTAGCTAGTACGAGTTGCACTGGATGATTTTTGTAACACTTGTGCAATTAGACCAGATCACAATACACAGGGTCTTTTCTTTTTAGATTTACATTATTTTCAGCTTGTACTTTAAATTAATTGAATATAAAAGCACATAATTATCAGACTTGCTTCTGTTTGAATGATCGTGTTCAAGTTAACCTCTCAAAGACCAAAAATGGAAGAGTGGTCCTGGTGCCGTTTTCTATACGACCTCAGATTACACTTACCATTTAGGGGATGGGTTTGTAAGTTTATTTATACTCTCATTGGGCAAGGCTCATTCGGCGAGTGCTCCGAAATGATTGTACCACATATGCGGTTTTTGAGCATAGTGTACAAACATAATGTAACACTGCTTAGAGATACCCTGTTTCTTTAGCGTGCACCAGTGTAAAGCACTGTCATACGGGATCCACATTTAACGAATAACAGATGATTAATACGTAAGTGGTGCGGCGGGGAATCGGAATCGCGACCGCTGGATTGACAGTCAGGTGTGTAACTACAAAATTAAGCTCCATTGAGACGGGTCAAAAGTATATAGGAGTTCACCTTTCAGCGTAGAAGTAATGGTATCGAACTCATCCAGCTGCATTTACAGGGCTTTCTGCTTTCTTCAAAGGAAATTAACTCGTGCGTGAATCGTATTTTTTAACAATGCTCAACGACACTGGCGATATTAATTTCTACTCTTGTGCTTTGTAAAAAGGCAATACAAAGAGAGAGCATTTAAACTCAAAATGAAATGCATTGTTCTTTAAAGTTTAGTTACATATACATTAACCGCATACTCCAAAGAATGTGATCCGCGCAAATGCTTTCAAATCTAAGCGTGCAAACAAACCGTTAACAATTATGTACGCTTATATTGGCAACAACTACTGTACAATGAAACTCATGGCCTCTTCATGTACATAATTGGATAGTTTTAGTGTGTGTCCATGTATTTTGTTCTGTATAAAACATTCTAAGGTAAGTGCTTGCAATATATGTGAAACCAGTTTTATAACAATGCCATACAAAATTATTTCAAAGCTTCTTTCGATTAAATGCAATTTCTGTTTCGGGGTTTTCATATTTTCCGAAAAACAATATGTCTGAAATGCATAGTTATAACAAAGTACTTTGTTCTACTTATAACGCGCATATGCAGTTGTCTGTTTTCATAGATTTTTCTACATACATGTAAACTAACACAACACTATTTAGAAGTTTATTTAACGTTTTTAACGATGCCATGTTTAAAATAAGTGCTAAAGGACTTTCTATCACACAACAGTAAATATTTATAAACCCCTAAGAATCAAAGAATTTACTGCATGTATCCTTTATTTATTTTAAGAGTTAACTCTATCCCTGGGTTATATTTGTCAGATATCACGATCACATTTTCCTTTTGGACCAATTTTTCTGTTATGATGTCAAATTTGTCAAACAAACGTTGTTGAAAACGAACATTATCATATGTTGGAACGGCAATTCGAAAAGCGTTATAATGTTCAATTAACTCTAGAGTTACTACAGGATTGCATAATATTAACAGCTTATAAACAGGGAGTATTACAAAATAATGAGCACACTACTAATAATACGCAATTATTTGAAGAAAATTACCACTTAACAAAAGATTAAGACAGCAGTTTATGTCACATACAATTCATGTTTGCAGTAATCCAGTCTTTCATCAGGTACGATTACAACATTGTTATTGATTATACACTTCCATCACTTTGCCATCAGACAGTCTTTATAGCACATATAGATACTAAAGTTGGCAAGTGAATGCATATTATGGCACACAAGTACATTCTTTGTAATAAAACGACAGTTTTTAATAAAATAAAAACGTTCTAAACAAAACTCATTACATCGTCGACAACCACGGTATTTTCTTCCGCCAGACTTCATATACAATGAAGCACAGCGCAGTAATGTATCGGGTATCCAACGATGAACTCATTGTAACACACCGATAACCGATTGAGCATTAAAACCAACTTTTAGTTACATACTGGTCTATCAGTATATATTTGTTTTGTATCGTTAATATATGTCAAGGTATAGCAGTTCAACCGTTGAAAGTATCAACTACTTTGTGGATAAAGTAAAGAAATACCACCCTCCGTTAAGAATTTGAGTCAATACGGACGTTTGTTCGGAATGTTTTATTATGTTTATTTTGATGTTACTCGATTAGATTATCATTTAACTTGGAACTACAAGATTATCCCCTTCATCAAAGGTTTCCACTTGGGCTTTCACCACATTGGGTCATACATGTGTAATAATTACCAACATTAAATCTGATTTTCTTGCCTGCAACTGTGTATCTCATTCCTGTCGAAAATAGCTTGTATATGAAAGCACAGTTATTACAACTATTCTGTTTTACTTTGAAATTACTACAAGGAGGTGTGTTTCCAATAACAACTACATCTGAGACTAAAATGAGGAAAATATTAAAAACAGCATCTTTACAATAATTACATGGTATCAAACCAGGCGTTTATGGCTTTGTACCTTGTTATTGCTAATTGCAGCCTACAAGTGAGAAAAACTATAATATCAGCAATCCTAGTTACTTTCTGAGCTGTGTACCTTTTAATTTTTTGAGAGCAGATTACAAAGTTAGAAAAATCGTAATTACGAGAAGCTCCAGTAACAATAATGTGAGAACAAGTAGAATTGGATGAACTCGATATTAAAGAGCATTCTTGTCTTGGAAGGGTGCTGGGACTTTCTATATCAATTGTGTATTTGTCAACGTAAGTTTAACATTTTTGAAAATCTTAGTCAAACATCCATCAGGACCGTAGCAACCTATACGCAGTAAGAGTGAGTTCAACATCAGAAGGAAAAATCTTTCAATTTTGATTTTATTTTTATAAACGTCTAGTTTTCATGTAAAACTGTTTATATACTAGATGATTTTTGGTTATCAGCGTTAAAGAATCGTAAAAAAAACATTATCATAAAGAGAAAGAGTTTTCCATACAAATACATTGGAAGTAAAATGATCTGTTGATTGACTAATAATATTCGCGGGAGAAAATTTACTATTTGCTACATAACTTCAACGAATGTCCAATGGGTTGGCATAAAGTGTGTCCATTTATATTCGTCTTTTCCTTTAAAAATAATGTTTAAGGATTGCGAATAATAAGAGGTAAGAGAAGAGATTAATATTAAAAGAAAATGAGTGGAAATACAGAATATAAAGGGGTGATGGCGACGAGAGAGGTCGGAGAGGATTTATAGGGAGAACAAGTAGAAAGGTCGGAGAGCAGATGTATGCAATGATAAACGATAAAAGGGAGGACTCGGGGAGTAGATGAATACAATGATAGGTTAGAGAAAGGGGGCGAGGAGAAAGGTTGAATAGCAGTGGAATGCAATGAGAGAGAAATAAAAGAAGGACGGGGCGAATGGTCGAAGATCAGATGAATTCAATGAGAGAAGGAAATGAAAACGAGTAGAGAAGTCGCAGAGGAGATGATTGCAATGAGGGGGGAGAAAAGGGAGGAAAAGCGGAGAGATTGAAGCGAAGCTGAATACACTGAGAGAGACGAAAGGTGGAATAAAGGGAGAAAAAAGGACTAAAGTCGGAGAGCAAATGAATGCCAAAAGTTCAGTGAAGAAATGAGGACGAGGAGATAGGTCGGAGAGCAAATAAATGCCATGATATAAAAGAAAAGGTGAGGACGAGGAGATAGGTCGTAGAACAAATGAATGCCTTAATATAAGAGAAAAAGAAAGAACGTGGATAGAGGTTGGAGAGCAAATGAAAACAAAAAGGTCAATGAAAAAGTGAGGACGAGGAGAGAAGTTGGGGAGCAAATAAATGCAAATAAATAAGAGAACAAGAGATGGTGAGGAGAAAGGTCGAAGGGCGGATTAATGCCGAGAGAAGAGAAACAGGGATCACAGGAGAGAAGCGTCATTCAGAGAGAGAACAGAAAAGCGAGGATGAGGAGATAAGTTGGAGAGGAGCGTAATGCAAAGAAAGGATGGAAAATGGAGAACAAGGGGAGAGGTCAAATAGAAGATGTATGCAAAGAGAACACGGAAAAGGCAGGACGAGGAGAAAAGTCAGAGAGAATGCGAATGCAAAGAGATGACGGGAAAGGAAGGACGAGAAGAGAAGTCAGAGCGTAGGCGAATGCAAAGAGATGACGGAAAATGAAGGACGAGGAGAGAAGTCAGAGAGGGGTGTAATGCAAAGAGATAACAGAAGAGGGAAGACGAGGAGAGAAGTCGGAGAGCAGATAAATGCAAAGAGAAAAGAAAAAAGGGAGGGTAACCTTACAGTTGTCCCAACATTTATAAATAGTAATAATTTGTGTTTCCATTTAACTTATGTAGATACAAACCTATTTAAAACTAGGCCATAATAGCATCAGATTGTTGAAGTAATGATAAAGATCCTTTAATGAAAAATATATCATTTTGAGCATATTCAGCTGTAATCATAAATGTTCTACAATACATTTTTAATTAGTGTACACTTATTTTTACATTTAGATCAAACGGTATTTTCACCCGTATAGATAATATGACAAAGATATGAAAATAGATTCTAGAAGTAGCTCTAGTTCAGTTTTACATAATGAAAAACAACAAAATTAGGAACGGAATCTTCCCTGAAAATATAATGTTTTTCTGAGAAATAACATGAATATTATGTAATTGATTTAGAATGCAGCACCTGTTTAAAGCTCACCTGGGTACAAATAATTCCAGGAGGAATATTCAAAACATAATATCGCACATACCTTTTATCCGATTTCTTAGAAAAATATCAACAATGCGGAGGAAGATGTATGTAAACCAATCCAAGAAAAGTTATAAATGTAGCAAGATATTGAATGATTAATAAAGAAGGGAAACGTTTTCACATTAAGTCACGTCAATATCAGAATCATATCTTGATTGCAATATTTCAAATCACGACTTAGATTTCCAACAAATTTCATGCCATTATTGATGTTATGAACATCAATAAATAGTGACCAACAAGCTCTATGGTTATGTATGAATGTAACAGGTGAATAAAAAAATTGACATCAAATTACCTGTCCCATTTACAAGATATTTCTACCTTATCTAAAATAACAGTTGTTTTTTTATGATTTTTCCACTTACTCATAAATATGATAGAAGGAAGGAAGGCAAAAGCGATAAGAGCTTCAATATTGTTGATCTTACGCACTAGCTATGGATTTAGGGCCAGTTTCAGTAAAGATTATAGTCGATTTTAGAGGGAAAATGAAATTATCTTAAAGTTTCATTTTCGTTGTTTTGCTTCATGCTTCATACTTGTGTGAGCTGAACATTAGCAAGTATCAAAATGAACAAGAACTCAAGGTCATGAAATAATAGAAACCAACGTAATTCATTTCTCGACATGTGTGCAGACTTTATACACGTTATGACTAATAAAATATCCTTTCATAAAACGGGACTTAGCGGCTGTTTTCAATTCAGTATGTACGAACATCGCAGTTGGCATCAAGATATTTTTTCCATCTTTTCAACTGTGTTTTCAACGTAAATACTAGCCTAAGATCAGTTTTCACAACTGAAGTTTATCTTAGGAAAATGTGACCCTCATGTGAATTTAGCATCACGTTTAAGACTTTTATTAAACTAGGCCACAGGTCGTGACTCAAGGCGCCTTTGTTCATCTATTTTAACTAATTGTTCCTGTGTTGTGCAGTCGTGTTTCATTGATTCAACAGTGACAGAAGTCAAAGGTCAAGTATATGTCACCATGTATCATAAGAAAACCACATTTCTAAGACTAACGTGTTTGTCATAACTTATTTCGCCTACTTTTTAACCTCATTTTTTGTCATAAAACATTTAAACCAAACCATTTTGGAAATGCTTCACATGTCTGTTGATCCAAAACATATTTATTATGTACTCTAATGATTCCAAATCTTTGTCTGGCTGTTCTTCCTTAATTTACAGGGAAAAAAATAATCACATAAAATCCACTTTTCAGTACCAGCTGACAGTTGATGGGAATGTCACATTTATTATCATTTAATGAAGCACAAATGTTACGAAATACCACCTTTGATACACATAGAGTATTTATTTCAGATGTAAACAATGTCGTTAAACATATATATTTTGCTTATTAAAATGTTTAAGTGATTTACCTGCATATAGAAATATCATCAATATCCAGCGATTAAACTTGAGGTATACATGTCCTTATCTTATATCCATGAAATGTTATGCTCGTTGACTTTTTATTACATTTCGTATTATCTATGTCATTTATTGAAACCACAAAATGTGCGGTAACAATATATCATCTAGCTAACATTTAAACTTGTTTCATTCACATTTAAGTAACACAAATACAAGCATGCGTTTTCAATTTGACTTTCTTACTTCTGAAAAGATAAAATAGAACCTTATGCAAACATGGGTTGTACTCTTCAAATAAATCTTAAACGTGCTATTTTCACATTTCTGCTTTTGTATATCGTAAATTCGTCTGCTCTTAACAAATACCACACTGTCATTTATTTATAAACGAACTGGTTATTTAATAACATTCGGAACTCCTCGGCCATTTGTGTCGTTGTTTTCGATAAAAATGGCCGAGGAGCTCCGAATGATTTAATAAGTGTGTTCTAATGCTCTCATTTTTAAAAATCAACATGGATGAATGTATTTGACACATCATGTAAACGGACGCTTTACAGTATACCAATAATACAGTAAACAAGATGAAATATTTGTGCTTCAATTAATTATGTGGTTTCCCTTTGATTTATAGTTCTTTCGGTAAAAAAGTAATCAATTGAATGCATTAACGTACATGCCTCTATAAAAACAGCATTTGCATCGGGTAATTAGGAATTACACGGGATTTTAGCAAATACATGTAAATACGTCGTGTATTAATAAATCTAGAACAATTCTATTGGACCTCGTGTAGGCTTTAATGATGCAAGATGTAAAAACAAATATTTATCTTTCAAATATAATTACAGGGCATCTACTCTTTATACTTTAAAACATCATATTAAATTGAATGAACCAGTTGCGTGAATATCATTAGCAGATAGAAAATAAGATAACAAAACCAATCATGTTCATAATCATATATCTAAACATAGCTGAATTAAAGAGAACCGATCAAAGTACTTACATGTGAAATGTGAACAAAAAATGCTGATAAGAATGATACAACAATACTCAAAGTTTAAATAAGAGATGTATGTATAAAAGAATAACACAATTGAGGGTCATATCATATCATAGGGACTGGCCTTTCAGCCAGCAAGGGTTAGCCTCGGTCCATTCACCTTTGGGGACTGACTAGCCAGTTCTTATAATGCCATATTGCGTGTTATATTCTGTTTTATTATATTATAAATGTATAGAACAAATCGGGTTTTTAAAGCATTTTGATGTTTTTTTATTGAACACAGCAGATACTGCACAAACAACATTTTTTCGCCGTTGTGAGAATCGCAAAGCAGCACTGAGCATTTTATGACGTCAGTGGTCCATACTTTTGGACAGGTCCGAACTGGCCAAAACTATGATATGGACCGTTGGCGCCATACAACAGGGTTTTAATTAGAATACAGTGACATACGGACCGATCGTCTTTATAGGAACAAAGAAGGGCCATATTTATGTATAAATACACATTATTCATAAATATTTAAAGATGATACTCTATTTTGCCGAAAAACGTTAATAACGCTATTTAGTTGAGAATCATATCATTTATAGCTTGGATATACGAAATTCTGTTTAAAAAAATATCTGCAACTTGTAGTTGGTATTTTTAAAGAAGGTTAAAAAACTTAAGTTCTATGATACTTTTGTTTGTCGGCGTAATATAAATCTTACCTTAAATTACTACTGCTACTATTTTAGTTGCATTTTATTCAGGAAATATATCCATACACACATGTTAATACATCTGCACAGTAAATATTTCCTACTTGATTACGATGCCATCAATTATTTCATTTATTGAAGGACATTATCTTTACCATCTTTAAATTAGTAAATAACTCCTAAATAATCCTCATTAAGAAAGATTTTATCAATAGCGTAATTGTTCTTATTGCTAAACAAGTTCATTGCATGCCAAAATATGTTAAGATTGTTTAGGTTATTTTGAAACAGTGTACTCATGGTATTTTGGGGGTTTAAATGTTAAATGGTAAAAACAAGGCACTGTCCGTCGTAGCACTTGGATTTAATTACCAGATAATTATGTTTATAACAATATTCACATTATTACAATGCGCTAATATTGCAAAAAGGACGTTTTTTCGTCAAAGCAAGATCATTTGTTATGGAATATCCTATTTCCATATCACTGGCAATCAGATATTGTAAGACTCGTGAGTTTACGACATAATATACATATATCAAATAATTGAATAATTTGTCAATCCATGTCAATCTTGCTTTTAATCAAGTTAACCTATCAAAAACCCAAAATGAAAATGTGCACCTGGCCAGTAATCATCTAAGAATTCGCCTAAATTTAAAATTATAATCCACGTGATTTAATTGGATCCTAAAAAGGGATAATTGTGATATTTCATATGCCCAGCCCTCTTTCATTAAAGATCTTAAAGTGAAATTATACATCTTTTTATTATTTAGCAAATGTATTTTAGCCTGTATGACAGAAAGTGGAGACTGAGAGAATGCATTGTTTTATATGGTTACATATACTGCATATTCCTAAGAATGTTGTCAGTACAAACGTTCTCCACAAATGTAAGCGTGCACTCAAACCGTAAGAAGTATGCACGCTTGATAGTCAGTCGCTAATGAACAATGAAATTAATGGCGTCTTCATAAACATTCTTTCCTCCACCCCTCCCCAGATAAGTTGATCCAAATATTCGGCCAGGCTTGAATCCCAATGACAAAGAAAAAAGTACCCGTTTGGAACGACTTCTTTTTTCGCTAAGCTCAAAAGAGTAACAGCGAAACAAATACATTATTTTTTCCTATAGTTTGTATAACTGAGGTGGTAGAAAAAGCATCTAACATGGCGGCTTTTGAAACAGGGTATAATTATAAGAAGAATATTCCACCATACAAACTATTAAGACAGGAATTTATGTTTTATGTTATATTTCATTTGTACAGTAAGCCAATCTTTCAACAGGTACAATAACAGCATTCTTATCTACTATAAACGTCCTTCTTTTGACAATAAAACAGTCCTTTCAGTACATATAGATATAAGTTGCCAAGTGAATGCCTATTATGGCACACACGTACATTTGTAATGTAATAAAACGACATTGATTCGTTCTGAGCAAAACTCATTGTATCGTCGGCAACCACGGTACTTTTTTCCGTTACACTCCATACACAACTAAGCATAGCGCAGTAGTGTAGCGTGACCGATGATTAACTTATTGTAACACATCTTAAGAAGACTTGAGTATTCAAACAAACTTGTCATAACATCCTTGCCTTTCAGTGTAAATTGGTTTTGTATCGATAATGTAATGCAATGTAATGGTCTAGCGGCATAAATAGTCGAAAGTAGTCGAATATTTTGTAGATAAAGTAAATAAAGACTAAATTCCTCTAACAGTAAGCGTCAATACGGACGTTTTGTCGGAATGTTCTAGTATCCTAATTAAAACGTAACCTGCATATATTACCATTCCATTGGAACTACAATAGTATCCTTATCATCGAAGGCTTCCACTTGTTCTTGCACCATTCTAGGCCATATGAGTATTGCTAACATTTAATCATTCCCTGTTAGAACTCCTTTCCTGCTATTGCAAGTGTGACCCTGATTGCTGTAAAGAACAGCAGGTAGCCAATTCAGAACGTACGTTCAATTTTCCTAAGTTCTTCTTTCTCTTTGAAATTACTACAAGGAGATGTGTTTTCAATAATATCTACACCTGAGACTGAAATGAATAACATATTAAAAACAGCATCTTAACAGTGAACATAGGGTATCAACACGACGCTTTGAACTTCACAGCATTAATAGAAGGTGATTATTATTACTATTAATCATGCGTAAATCTATGGCGTTGTATATTGTTATTAATCATTTCAGATTACGAAGAGAGAAAATAGTTATTACAAGAATTATCAGTTACAATTACAGAAGCATCAATATTTCTGGATTAATTCCATACGAAAGAGCACTTAGTCTATTTTTTTTAAAGGTGCTGGGACTTTTTCTAACAAATCTGTATTGGCATTATCAACGTTTGTTGCAATATAATATGCATGCCAAGAGAAAAGGGAACTTGAGAGGACGTGGGTAGAGGTCGGACTACAAATTAATGCAAAAAGCAAAAGGGAAAAAGATAGGACGAGGAGAGAGGTCGTAGAACGAAGGGATGGGCCGGAGGCAGATGAATGCAAATAAATAAAAGAAAGGGGAGGACGAGGAGAGGGACCGGAAAGCAGATGAATGCAAAAACGATGAGAAAATGGAGGAAGAGGAGAGAGATCGGAGAGGAGATGAATGCAAACATAGAAAAGAAAAGGGGAGGGGATGACAGGAGGCCGGAGTCCAAATGAATGTAAAATGGAAGAGAAAAAGGAAGTATGAAAGAATATGCATGAGGGCAGATGATTGCTAGAAAGGGGGTGGGCGGTGAGAGACGTCAAAGGGAAGATAAATGCATAAAGTCAGAGAGGTTGAATATATATGAGGAATCTGTTGAGAAGAAAAAAGTGAAAAAGGAAAAAGGAATGAACTATGTAGGTGGGAATAGAAATAGTGTAGAGAATATTAGTTAAAGAGGAGATAAAAGATAGAATGAAGAAATGTGAAGGAAAAGAGAGAATCGCAATAAAATAAAATAGTTGATTTGCAGGTCTCGTTTGATGCGCGATTATATACGCATATACGATGTCGGCGCTCATGGTGAAACAGATCGCATACCATGCACAACCATACATTCGAGCATTAACTATGAGAGCCAGGCTCGAAATCCGACACCGCCATTCCCCAAGACAATGCAAATAACATATTACAATAAGAGAAAAACCGCGCTCCCTCCTTGATTAATTTAGAAATATGCCTTACAAACTTACAAACAAACCCTTCCGTCATCCCGCCCAGTAGTTAGTTTGTGTTTTAACAAAGTGACGGTTTTCAAACACTTATTGTGTGCTCATGGATTACGTCATCTCAATTACCTATCAAGTCACTTGACACAAACGACTACATACATTTTTTTTTACAATACCTGAAACATACAATTGAATAATAATTCAAACAATAAAATAGGAAATAAGCACGAGCTTCACATCTTTATGTGAATAAGCAACCGGTCAGTTCATATATGTGCATTCAGTTGTTATGGACGCCTCTGTCTGTATATAGGCAGCATTAAAGTCACTTGACACAGATGGCTACAAAGAATAGCTATGACAAAACCTTTGAAACGTACAAGTGAATAAACATTCAAGAATTTTCATAAAAAATAAGCTTGCGTTTCACGGCTATATGTAAATAAGCAACCGGTCAGTTGATATCTGCATTCAGTTGTTATGGACGCCTTTGTCTGTCTGTATACAGGCAGCATTAAAGTCACTTGACACAAATTACTACATGCAATAGCTATGAAAATACCTTCAAAATATTCAAAACTTATCAATTAAATAATAATACAAAAAATATTGTGTGAATTTAGTATGCGAATTACAGCTTTATGTAAATGACCAACTGGTCAGTTCATAACAGTTGCCATGGAAGCCTCTGTCAGTATCTGGGCAGCATTAAAGTCACTTGACACAAACGACTACATACAATAGTTATAAAAATACCTCCAAAAACAAACAATTGAATAATTATTCAAGAAATATCATATGAATATAGCATGCAAATCACAGCTTTATGTAAATGACCAACTGGTCAGTTCATATCAGTTTTTATGGACGCATAAATCAGCGCTTGGCAACAACTGTGTAAATAGTCCGATAATATAAAACAAACAGTGTGAACAGACCTCATTCCGTTCGTCAATATTTCCTCTGAAATGTGAGAACATTTTTGTTTATTATCACTCTTAATGCAAATAGGTTGAATCATGGAACATATATTTATCTTTATGTAATCGCTAAGAACAAACATTATTGAACACGAGGTGTTTTGTTCTTATGCTTGCGAGAATGATTACTAATGCTACGGAAGCTTTTATCTTATATTTAATTGCTTTTGGTGTTGACAATGGTCATTTAAAGTACTTTGCATCATGTAGAACGAGCACATAGCCAACTGAACATGGTGTTTGCTTTCATAATGTTTTTTTTTTTCAATAGAAAGACCAAGAAAACAAGAGAACAGCTCAGTATGAATGCAAATTGATATATGTCCCATTCATTGTCGTTTTGATTTTGGGTCCTTACCCAGTGTCTCCATACAGGGAACAGGTGCAGATTATACACGTGCTAGTATTTAATAAAGCAGCTATCAAAAAGAGCTTATCGTATTAATAAAAAAACAATCTGGCAAAGTTTTGCCCAGTATTTGAGGCCATTATCGGGGATCAATATGGCACTGCCATTGTAATTATAGCTAAATGAGCCTGGCGAATAATAAATACGGTATTTTTATTTATCAAGGGACTTAGGCGCGGATTGTTCAAACATTTTTGCATTGTCCTTAATATAAATAACCGCGTTGCTAGGATATTACTGTGGTTTTTAGCAAATTTGTTTTATATATCAGATCAATAGGTCAGTTGGCAAAAATAAGCACATGAATACAAATTACATGTATATGGAGTTTAACTTAAACTGATAACTCGATAAACAAACGCAAATGTAAAGAATTCAAGGCTGCCCGTGTTTATTGTACAACTTGACGATAATAGTTCTCAATATCTTGGATTTATCAATGAAATGTTTTACATGTATCTACAATATTTATTCAGATAAAGGAGCAAAAACTTTCTTTGAAAAAAATAATAAACTGGGACATTTAAATTCCGTTTTTTAGATTATGTTATTTTGGTCGCTCATAAAAATGGTCGTTTTGGAGTTCATTTTGAGACTGAAAACTATGGAAGCGTATATCGTATATACGACACCATCATCGGAAGTCCTTTCGACGTGTGTTATTCCGACTTGACGAGTACGTTATACCAAAACTGGCTGCAGAGACTCATTATAATTTTTTAATCAACACATGACCGTGAATCATGGTTATTCAACATCAGATTACCATGGCTTATTTACATCTTTGTAGGTTTTGAAACTGAATCGGTCGATTGTGTTTTTGTTTACATTATCACCGTCACTACTGCATGCGTCACTATTGTCTGTAGTCCTACGCTGGATTGGGTCACTTAATCTAATGCATGGTGTAAATGATCAACCAATCCTTGTGAGTTGTTAAATGTTTGGGATAGATGAGGAAATTTCTAACAAAATATTTTGTTCGCTGTCGTCAAACTCTAGATATCAGTTTATTTCATGTCCAAATTGCTCAATTAACTATAGATTCTATAAGGCACGTTTAATAAGTACTCACTCATGTTTTTGGACAAAAATAGTTTTTTTTCCGGAAATGCATCTGAAAAACACTTATTTAATCATTATTTTACCCTATGATATCGAAATTGCAGAAAAAATACAATTATAGTAAAAAAGAGTATTTTAGTTATGGTTTGGTGCGAACCCACGCCGGTTAAGTCAAGATGGAATAAGAAAACAAACACCTAAACCACCAGGCCCCAATTTCTGGAAACTTCTTAAGTCCCTTATAACAAGATTATGCTAATCTCAATATTTTGGTTGTTCTATAAAATGTGCTATATTTACTTTGTCAAGACTTTTTAGAAATTATTTAGGAATAATCTGTATGATTATCAGAATTATCGTAATTAAAAAAGATTGCAATTTACAAACCATAAGCGAATACCTTTAAGTTTTCTCTAACCCATAAATTTGACAGTTACGCGGGAAATCTCAACGTCAAAATCTGAACACCTCCGCATGAAACATGTGATACAAGGGAAATCACTCTATTTTTCTAAAATGGCTGGCAAGAAGTCTGCAAAGGATTTGTTCGCTTATTTAGCTCTGTACGATGAAAATAGTGAAGATCATGCGAATTTTGTGCCGCTATCGATGGGGGCCCCGGGCAAAGCGACACTTTCAGGCTGCAATAAGCTGATGACAGAGGCTACCAACTCTTTACTGGTGACATAGATATAATATTATTAAATAAAACTTCAGTCTTAGTCTACATGTACAGTATAGCAGTGAAAGTAATCTCTGCTGTTATCTGTTTATCATAGGAGCATATAACTTTAAAGTCTATAGTCGCCGCTTCTTCCATCTTTCAGTCCTGACTTCTGCCCGTCACTGGCGTCAGTCTAGCTACAATGATGAGTAGTCCAAATAATTGTACGTTGACAGATTTTTTTTAGATTTTTGATATGGCAAATCCTTCACGTACAAATTGTTTAGTATCAAAAGTGGGTAGTTGTTCCGATCAGGGTTCCTTTTTAAAGCATGTAGCATCTATAAAATATCATAAAAACAAGAAATATTACCAGATAATGTTATTATATATATATTAGTTCCGTACACAAAAAAAATAAATATCCAACTTATAATTATGAGTTTGACGGCTTTTCTTCATTTCATTTTGTCAAAACATAACGATATATACATGAAGGGCACCTGCAAGGCTTTAGGCCACAGTTTTAAATCGCTCGGAACATTTTGGTCATGGCCGAGTTGTTACGATTATATAACGAGGTCTATCTCAAAGCTTTGTCGGAGGAGGCTGAGCTATTCTGATTGTATCGAGTTGTTCCCCTTCGCATAATTGTTGCCTGTGTCAGTCAACTTCCGTTTTATTGGAAAGGTAAACAACTTGTTTTAATGCATTAAATGCTTGTTTAGTGCAAAATAACATTTCACTTACATGGTAAAGTATGAATATAACTGAGTCTTTATGATCAATTTCAACCATAAAATACTTCACTTAAAACAATTTCAATATTTTTAAAACACCTCCGTTTTTTGCGAATTTCCGTTTAGACGTTAGGGATTGGAAGAATCCTGTATAACACGTCTATTATTTTAGACTACAATGATGAGCAGTCAGGGATACTTTTTTATTATTTTAACATTTCTTATGTATCGCTGTAACTCAAGTGTGGCTTAGTAAAAATTTAGGTGGACTACCCATCAGTCACACCCTTTGACTGGAGAATAACTTCAAACCTACTGATTGGATTAAAATGAAACTTGGTATATACATGTATGTAGATACAGTGTACATGTACATGTAAATGGCAACAAGATTAAATACAGTGCACTATTCTATGTTTTATAAAAATGTAACAGTCCTTCTTTAACGTTGCACGTTACAAATGGTGGCAGCGGTGGGATGTTGACAACTGCCGAATTGGAGTTGCCTTACCCACGAATTTCCCAGGCCAAGACTTGGAACGAATCTTCTCGAGGGGAAAGTAAGTTAAATGTAACGGTCGGCTGTAGACGGCAGATGTGCGTTCATAATAATGTAACGGTCCGCTGTAGGCGGCGGATATGTGTTCATAGTATAACATTTCGTTATAGACGGAAGTATGTTCATAGTACGTATGTTTACTTGGTTGGTAATATGCAAGTTAGCAAAGCCTGGGCTCCGTGTGGATTGAGAATTTAATGTATATAAAGACCCCTTCAGGGTCGAGCATGCTTTTCTTTGAAGGGATCTGCTTGCCTTCTTTAACGTCGCACATTAAAAAAAACCTTAGAAATACATGAAAAAATGTAGGAGGCAATTTTTGTTTGACCAGAAATAAAAATCGAAAACCATTAAGGTCATCAATTCAATCAATGTTGACCCTGGTGATCCTGCTTAAATGCACAGGGAAAAGAAGGTAAAAAATTCAGCTCTATATGCTTATCAAATATCGCTCTCTCTGAACAGTTTACAAATCAGGTTGACTTCCGTGCAAGGCACAGGATAGAAATTAGTTAAAATGTATTCATAGTCATACATCTAACAAATGTTGCATCAATTAATTTTAGTGACTGTAATAAATATGTACAAGCATTCATTTTCAGATTCACAAAGTGTATATTCATGATTTCTAGTGTTTATTAAATTTAAATAACAAAACTGGATGTAAGCATCATTTAAGGCAACGTATTGATTTTCTGAAATATTAGTTTATATTACCATACTGGCTTACTGTTAAGGTAGATGCAAAACAGCCATTTTGTCTTCAGATCAATTAATGTACCAGTATGCCATTGGCTGAAATCTTGATATTAATATGATAAGCACTGTGTTTTGGTAATTAGACGGCGGCCCAAAGTCGCCGTCTTTTGGGATAAATGTTTACCATTTCAATGGACAAGGGTCTAGGGATATTTTTTTATATTGTAAACAATATTGTTAATACTATTACTATTAATAATATTATTTAGACTGGTCGCTGGTCAGACATAATGGTCATTTTATCTTTGTCAAAATTGAAAACTCGCTACATATTCATGTGCATGGCTGTTGGAAATTTCAACAGTAAGTAATACAGGGTATAAGTCTGTAGTTTACTGCAAAGCTATACATTCCAGGCAATTGAGCACATTTAGCCATAATGCAGACATTACGTATAGGGTGAAGGAAGACCTTTATGCGATTTAGATATTCTGCTGCGTCTTTGATGACTTGCATCAAAATTTGTCCTGTACTCTAGTTGAAAACTCTGAGTTTGTGAAGCAGAGCAAGCTGGGTTGACAGTGTTTTAAACAAGTGCTGATTTTGATCCAGTTATAAGGATTAAAGGTTGTTTGAGAAATTTCTACCAGGCTTACGCAGGATTCTTTTGCATATATTCAATCATACACTCAGAAGGAGTTTAGACCATATATAATTTACAAGATATTAACAAAATGGCGGACAAAAATGAAAGACCAAATGAAGACAATTCAGCCAAGGCCCTGTTGTATCGGGATGATTGTCTCCTACTTGCTGTGGGAAAACCGGGGGAAGAAACCTTAAAGGGATGTAGCAAAATGTTGCAAACATCAACTGATATTATGCTGGTGTGTACGTGTTAAGTTTCTTAAAAATTGTAGTAAGTTTATTCTAGCTGATGTTTAAATTCAACAGTGAGTATTGTTATGTAAATGTATGACAAGATTTACACTCTGAGGGGCAAATATGCTCATATAAAGGCAAATATCCATGGGTGTCAATTACCCTTGGGTTAACAAAGTATTGGCATTTTATCCAATATATTATTTTTTTCTCTAAATCTATACAAATCCATCCAAAACATAGCCCAATTTATTATTATATAAATGGAACATTTGAGCTGATGTGTATCACACTTAGAAATGACAGGAGCCAGTTGTATAAAGTGTTTGCACATTCAAATTATATGATTGGTTAACAATTACTAAGATAAATATTGACCAATCAATAAACATATTAGATTTCACTAGTTTTATACAACTGGTTGCTGCTCACAGTCAATAAAGAGAGGTCAAAAGAGCAGCTCAACCCAACATTTTTTGTAAGAGCAGTAGAAAACTTACCACAGTTGTTGAAATCAGCACCAGCCTGCAAGCCGTAGGCTGGTAAAATGCGTTCAATGCGTTCCGGCTTGTTCAACTGATGAATTTTATAGAGCAGGGTTTGTTGATAGATTTTGCTGGCAAGCTGTTAGAAGATTGGGTTGTTCATTAAAAAGGATAATATCTGTTACCACTATATAACCTAGGTTTGTCTTAAGTAAGGGCTTGTTTTTCTTTGTAAGGCATATTAATCAATGCCTCCATGGCAGGGTATGCCACCTTATTTTTGCTTGTCTGTCATTCTTTTTTTAAGAAGATAGTAGAGGAATTCTTTACATGGGGGTTACAGTCTATTGCTGAGTTGAAAGCTTCGATATTGTTGAAACAACTTTTCATATTTCAGCGGGACAGCAATGAGGAGAGGTTCACATTCCAGTATGGTCCGTGTAAAGGAGACCCAAGTTTCTGTGAACAGGTTGCTGGCTTCCTCACTGAGGAATATGGCACAAAGGTAGACAGGTAAAGTGCAAGTCGTTTTACATCATAACTATAACTGCCTTAATATTGTACACAAAAGTTGAAAAGTTTTTAAGAAATCTTAGCGTGTTTTGTACCACGGGTCAGAAGATAGAAAATAAAATGTTGTTCTCTTATAATGACATTATTATTATCCCATCTGTCATAAGTATTATATGCTTTGTTGTGATTAATAGAGTTTTACATTGAATTTAAATTGATATTTCACTGTTTCAAACCCGAAATTTAAGCCCACTCTCAGTTCCACTCTCATCAGCGGGCACAGGGCTTGGACACAATTTCAACAAAGTCATTTTGGAAATGACATAACATGCACATGCAAATTGGCACATTTTTCTAGTAAAGTGTTACAGTAATAAAATGACTTTTTTAAAACTCGAATTTAAGGCCTATAATAAAAAGAAAGAATGTTTGTTTCAGTGTATGATAGACAAAAATTATTTCATTTGAGAAATAAACATTTCGAGCTCACTTAGTGAAATATATTACATTCTTACACTGAAAAAAAAAAAATATCCTTTATAATGAGTATGTTGTTTGGCTGTATAAGGTAAGTACTTATCAAAATAATGTTTAATGATTTTTCTAATAAAGACTGAAAATATGAAATTCCATTGAAATTAAATTTATGTGGATCCTTTTTTACAGCAGTGACATCATGGTGTCGGCAGGTGCTACACAGGGGCTACACCTGGTTGCCACAGTGATGTTTAACAAGGACACACCCATCTTCATTGAAGACCCAACCTACTTCATCGCTGTCAAGATTCTACGAGAGGATTTTGGCATGAACATTATACCAGGTTGGTGGGAAATGAAGTGGTTTTATATCTATAATTTAACTAAAATAGTGTTGCACTAATCAGATCTTCATAGATGATCCAACCTTCATCATTGCCATCAACATACCATGTGAGACTTCAGTATCAAAGCTGCACTCTCACAGATTGGTCGTTTTGACAGCTTTTATATTTTTTTGTCTTGGAATGAGGCAATTTTGGCGAAAATATATGGAAAGATATTTCATATATATATATACCACTGGTTTTCATATTTATGATAAAAAAGGAGTGATGTTCTATGTGTTAATAAGGCTTTTGGCACTGATTAACTTTAGTTAGGGTTGACATATTGTGACCAAACTTGGTATATAAAAGAGTTTATGGAGGACTTTCATGGGTTTGCATTTTAAGGCCCCTAGGGTTAAGGTCAATTATACTAAAATTAGAAAAAAAAGGGTTGAAAAAAAGAAGAAGTTAATTTCACAATAAAGGCTGAAGTTATTCTGTCAGTCATTGAAAACCTTGTTTCTTATTTACTTTTTAATTGACTTTTTATTTTTTTTGACAGGCACATCATTACTGTATTCATTTCTAAGACAAAGTGGCATGTATTTGAATTTGCTGTCCTGTGACAGCTCTTGTAAATCTTACCACTCAGGCTTTCCTCTTGGAAGCATGGTAGTATACCAACGCAACTTCACTCAATTTCAGACCCACAAATTTGAGATGATCTAAAGTAAACTAAACATGGAAATTAACTTATGTATACCCCGGTAATTTGCTTGTATGGTGTTGTTTTTGAAAGGTCAGGGAGGAATGTAGAACATGAAAATGAAAGCGAAATTAAGATAGTGAATTATTTTGTAGTTCCTACAGACATGGAAGGTATTGATGTTGCTAAACTTGAGTCTCTCCTGGAAATTTATAAGCCGAAGACCACAGGGAAAGCTGGCAGTCAGTTCTGGTCGATGGTTTACACTATTCCCACATACAACAACCCTAAAGGCTACTGCATGTCACCTGGTGAGTGGAGTTTTATGAGTTAATTGGTTTGGGGTTAGGGTAGGGTGGAAGGAAGGTGGGAGAGTTGAGTCATAAGCCCAGGATGACAGGGAAAGCTGGCAGTCCGTTCTGGTCGATGGTTTACACTGTTCCCACATACAACAACCCTAAAGGCTACTGCATGTCACCTGGTGAGTGGAGTTTTATGAGTTAATTGGTTTGGGGTTAGGGTAGGGTGGAAGGAAGGTGGGAGAGTTGAGTCATAAGCCCAGGATGACAGGGAAAGCTGGCAGTCCGTTCTGGTTGATGGTTTACACTGTTCCCACATACAATAACCCTAAAGGCTACTGCATGTCACCTGGTGAGTGGAGTTTTATGAGTTAATTGGTTTGGGGTTAGGGTAGGGTGGGAGGAAGGTGGGAGAGTTGAGTCATAAGCCCAGGATGACAGGGAAAGCTGGCAGTCCGTTCTGGTCGATGGTTTACACTGTTCCCACATACAACAACCCTAAAGGCTACTGCATGTCACCTGGTGAGTGGAGTTTTATGAGTTAATTGGTTTGGGGTTAGGGTAGGGTGGAAGGAAGGTGGGAGAGTTGAGTCATAAGCCCAGGATGACAGGGAAAGCTGGCAGTCCGTTCTGGTCGATGGTTTACACTGTTCCCACATACAACAACCCTAAAGGCTACTGCATGTCACCTGGTGAGTGGAGTTTTATGAGTTAATTGGTTTGGGGTTAGGGTAGGGTGGAAGGAAGGTGGGAGAGTTGAGTCATAAGCCCAGGATGACAGGGAAAGCTGGCAGTCCGTTCTGGTCGATGGTTTACTCTGTTCCCACATACAATAACCCTAAAGGCTACTGCATGTCAACTAGTAGGTAGACTTTTATGAGTAAGGGTTGGGTAAGGGTAGAGTGGGGAGGGAGGTGGGAGAGTTGAGTCACAAGCCCGAGACATCAGGAAAATTTGGCAGCCCGTTCTGGTCCATGATTTACACTGTGTACAAAAGTCCTAGATTCTACTGCATGTCACCTGGTAAATTGATAAGGTATAACATTCTAAGGTTTTAAACTCTGTTTTCATAAAATTGTGGTAACCAGATCCACATAAGACATGGCTTTTACCAATTGAATAGGAGTGTATAGAGTCATTAATAATGCTTTAAAACCTGGATATGTGTGGTTTGTATGAAAAACATTTTAAATATAGTAACAAACGTGGTATCTTAATACCATGATACATGATAAGGTTACAGGATTGTATTCGTTTTCATTTTAGAGTGTTCTTTTAATGCTCATCCTTAAAATTCCTGCCATTTATTGACTTCCTGAGTATAGAGACAGCTGCTCAAAATATGAGAAACTTAAATGCCTCGTTTTAGAAACAGATGCCTGGAATATTAAGAAGAGTGGTTGATTTATATATTTATATAACATCTACTTAAAAGTTTAATGGAAAGTTTTTTATTTCTATATTCATGCTTTTTTGCGTGCTTCTTATTTTAATGTTGATTTCAATAACACCTAGTACATAGAATTTGCTTGTTAGTTAATGAGGTTTTATTTTCTGTTTTAATCACGTTGTATATGAGGTAAATATCTAGGCATACTCAAGTATGCTCGCAAGAACAAATCAATTTTTGTTCCTCTCAGATGGCAAGTGTTTAAATCTTGAAGTAAGCATGAAATATGGAAGTTTAACTAAATACATGTAAAGTTCTTGGTAATTTCACTGAATTTTGGTGTTCAAATTATTTTCATTATTGTATTCTTCAAGAAATCCTACGGGAAGAACACCCCATCTCTCCCAACCCATGTAACATTTTAAGACTTAAAACTTATGATAGTCCTTTACATGTATGCCCTTATATTAACTCTCAACCATTCTGGCATAAAATTTAAAATGCATCAGATATGTCCCTGTATGTATTCCCCTATCTCGTCATTCATGTACATAATGTTTCAGTCTTTAAAACATATTTACAAAGATAATACTTTCAGTCATATACAACTTTTGAGCAACCGGCCCCAGGTGTTTCTTGTCTGGATTGAAAAATCGAACATGACAACATCTGTATAAGTTGGTTACGAGGCTTGCCAACTTTGATTTTCAATTTGTGTAAAAAATGACATAGAAAATTTCAAGAGGATGATAGGTGGCGTTGTTTACTAAAATCATCATTTCGAGTAATCTCTCTAGTTCAATGTCGAAATTAAATAGTTCCCATAAAACAGCGCTTTTTCATGGTGACTAATTTTCAGTTTTCAAACTGGTCTTACATTTGAAATATTGAAATAATTGAAGTGTCATAATTTAGTTCTCATAAACTAATCAATAAGAAAAATGAGAATGCTGGGATTGTTGTCCATGACTCACCTGGTATTGGGTGTGCCAATGAGCTGAGAATGTTGGGATTGTTGTCCATGACTCACCTGGTATTGGGTGTGCCAGCTGAGAATGTTGGGATTGTTGTCCATGACTCACTTGGTATTGAGTGTGCCAGCTGAGAATGTTGGGATTGTTGTCCATGACTCACCTGGTATTGGGTGTGCCAGCTAAGAATGTTGGGATTGTTGTCCATGACTCACCTGGTATTGGGTGTACCAGCTGAGAATGTTGGGATTGTTGTCCATGACTCATCTGGTATTGAGTGTGCCAGCTGAGAATGTTGGGATTGTTGTCCATGACTCACCTGGTATTGGGTGTGCCAGCTGAGAATGTTGGGATTGTTGTCCATGACTCACCTGGTATTGGGTGTGCCAGCTGAGAATGTTGGGATTGTTGTCCATGACTCACCTGGTATTGGGTGTGCCAGCTGAGAATGTTGGGATTGTTGTCCATGACTCACCTGGTATTGAGTGTGCCAGCTGAGAATGTTGGGATTGTTGTCCATGACTCACCTGGTATTGGGTGTGCCAGCTAAGAATGTTGGGATTGTTGTCCATGACTCACCTGGTATTGAGTGTGCCAGCTAAGAATGTTGGGATTGTTGTCCATGACTCATCTGGTATTGGGTGTGCCAGCTGAGAATGTTGGAATTGTTGTCCATGACTCACCTGGTATTGGGTGTGCCAGCTGAGAATGTTGGGATTGTTGTCCATGACTCACCTGGTATTGGGTGTGCCAGCTGAGAATGTTGGGATTGTTGTCCATGACTCACCTGGTATTGGGTGTGCCAGCTGAGAATGTTGGGATTGTTGTCCATGACTCACCTGGTATTGGGTGTGCCAGCTGAGAATGTTGGGATTGTTGTCCATGACTCACCTGGTATTGGGTGTGCCAGCTGAGAATGTTGGAATTGTTGTCCATGACTCAGCTGGTATTGGGTGTGCCAGCTGAGAATGTTGGAATTGTTGTCCATGACTCAGCTGGTATTGGGTGTGCCAGCTGAGAATGTTGGGATTGTTGTCCATGACTCAGCTGGTATTGGGTGTGCCAGCTGAGAATGTTGGGATTGTTGTCCACGACTCACCTGGTATTGGGTGTGCCAGCTGAGAATGTTGGGATTGTTGTCCACGACTCACCTGGTATTGGGTGTGCCAGCTGAGAATGTTGGGATTGTTGTCCACGACTCACCTGGTATTGGGTGTGCCAGCTGAGAATGTTGGGATTGTTGTCCATGACTCACCTGGTATTGGGTGTGCCAGCTGAGAATGTTGGGATTGTTGTCCATGACTCACCTGGTATTGGGTGTGCCAGCTGAGAATGTTGGGATTGTTGTCCATGACTCACCTGGTATTGGGTGTGCCAGCTGAGAATGTTGGGATTGTTGTCCATGACTCACCTGGTATTGGGTGTGCCAGCTGAGAATGTTGGGATTGTTGTCCATGACTCACCTGGTATTGGGTGTGCCAGCTGAGAATGTTGGGATTGTTGTCCATGACTCACCTGATATTGGGTGTGCCAGCTGAGAATGTTGGGATTGTTGTCCATGACTCACCTGGTATTGGGTGTGCCAGCTGAGAATGTTGGGATTGTTGTCCATGACTCACCTGGTATTGGGTGTGCCAGCTGAGAATGTTGGGATTGTTGTCCATGACTCACCTGGTATTGGGCGTGCCAGCTGAGAATGTTGGAATTGTTGTCCATGACTCATCTGGTATTGGGTGTGCCAGCTGAGAATGTTGGAATTGTTGTCCATGACTCATCTGGTATTGGGTGTGCCAGCCTAATAATATCTTTCATGTGTTTCAGTTCTGGAAAGGAAAAGTCCGACCCGAGGGCACCTGGGATGCCAGGTAACAAGGCTTGCCGAGTTACAGGCTACACAGCGTCCCTGAGGGTTGGATTTTTCTATCTGGAACTGACACACATGAAAGATATTTTTCTAGCATACCTTGAATATAGAAAAGCGCATTTTCGTACATTTCACCAAAAAGCGTGTGCGATGATGTTTTCTGACGTCATGACGCGCAGTTATTTGTATTAGCTGCATATGTCAATAAGTTCCTCGATATCACATCTTATAAGGGTTATTTTGTTTAGTTTTAGGTATATTTTTTGTAAAGTTAATGTTTATGAAACAAATCTATTGAAATCTCATAATTATGGTTACATAATGTGTATAATAAAAGAAATAAAAAGTAAAACGTCACAGCGTGTGACTCATCTGGCATGGGGGGATGCCAGATGGAATTTTCCAGCATGGCTGAATTCACGTGAAATGCCTTTCAGGTGTGCAAGAAAGAATTTTCCAGCATGGCCATAATTGATCAGAAATGCCTATCTGATATTGAGAGGATGGTTTCGACAACCAAATAGTCACTCCATTTTGGTATACATAATGATCATCTTCCACAGAGCGATGTCGAGCCCTGGTTAAACTAGCCAGGAAGTATGGTGTTATGTTGTTTGCGGAGGACGTCTACAATATGCTGCATTACGATGACAAACCACAGTGTCCTCCAAGACTCCTGCAGTATGACGATAGGTAAGTCACAGTAGCCTAATGTGTAAGCATCAGTGAAACTGTCCCTGTTTTAAGGGTTATTTCCAAGAGATCTTTTATTTGTCTGTTTTTGTTTTTTAAAAGGTCAAGGTAATTTCATATAGCCTTGGTGTCATAGCCATCTGCATGCTTAAAGGGGCTAGACACCAGTGGGTCCAAAAATCAGCAAATACAGTTTCTGCATAGAATTGTCAATGCGAACTAGTAAGAGGCTGATAATACATCACTTTACATGGTTAAAATAATAAACTCAACAATCATGTTGCTGCCTCATTTGTGCTTTCCCATTTAAATTAGCGCATTATGGTTTCCCAGTTTAAATCATGTCTGTTTATGAGTACCGACAAATATATTTTTGCTATTTTGCTATTTTTAAACTTACTTGGATCTACGTGGTAGACAACCCTTATATTTAGTTTCAAATTGGAAAAGTGCACAAAAATGCCAAAGATGCATGTGTCGTAAATGATGTGATTCATCAGTTAGATTAAAATGCGTTGTACACAATGATGTCAGTTTTATGTGAGTTCTAGACAAAAAAATTCTTGCAATTGTAACATCTGGGGTCTAGCCCCTTTAATCTTTAACTTGGTAATAATTCAAACATAGTCTTAATGTAAACTTAGTACACATGTTTCCAGTGCTGGTACAGACATGTAGACGGACCTAAAACTTCAGCTTTAATATTTTATATGTCCCTTAATAATGTCTTGAAAAAGTTACGAAAACCCTAACCTCAGCTATATCTTAAAAATTGGTTCAAGATAATCACATGGAACTTCATACAAATGTCTCCAGTGACAATATGCACATGTATAATAAGGTCCAGGGTTCTCAATAAGTTTCGGTTGAACCGTCTCAAATAGTAAAGTAATTAACTGACCAGCTTTTACTTATTCTACTTAAAATTCATTTAGTTTTCCAAATTTGAACCGGCCCAATTGCCATTTGAACCGTCCATTTTGGCCGGCAGCCAGTTCTTATTGAAAACACTGAAGGTCTGTGATTATGAGTAGAATAGCTGTTGAGTTATTACCCTACATCTATAAAATACAGACGATCTTTGTCAGTGCTTTTGTTGCTTTTGCAATAGCTTACAAACAGTATTACAGAGACAGTGTTTTATGTAGGTTAGGTTCACCATTTATGGTGCATAATCCAAGGAAAACTTCTGCAATATTTCAATTATTATTGCAAGCATATGAACTGTCGATAAATGTGCCATATCATGAGCTATTAAGCAGCAACAAAGTCGCTTGTGAAGAGAAAAAAAATCAATTTAACATTTTATACCAAAGCTGCTTGCATAATATTGTATTTGTAATTGTAAATGCAGCATTGACCCTGTACAATCTTGTTTATGATGTGCTTTAAACAGATTTGATGTAACGGTTATTATCAATGCACATTATGACATAGGATGACTTGCTGACCTATAAACCAAACCTAGTAAACTAGATTTTCTCTAGAATTTGGATGTTGAGCTGTTTTTTAGCTGATCATTCTGTTTTCCATTGAAAACGCTTTAATATATAGCCTTGGTATCATCAGTGAAGTTGTTAAATACTTAAACCTTGCTTGTAACTAACTAAACTTTTTTGAGCTTTTCATGTGAAACTTGGTACATATGTTTCCTATGATATTATCAGTTGTCCGGTTAGCGGAGTGGAAAGAGCGCTCCTTTCTCAACAATGAGACCTGCATTCAATTCTCGTGAGTTTGGTAAGTGTTCAACAAGCCGGACAAGTGGGTTTCCTGTGGGTACTCAGGTTATCCCAACAACACAATACCTCTCTGTATCTGGTGCAATGTTGTGCCAATGAGAGTAAACAAGTACTAGTATAAGTTAACCTAACTTTTTTTATTTATAATCATTGTAAAATATATAATGTTTAAACAATGATATTGTTTAGCAATGCCCAACACTCTGGCCTAAATGAAAATGAATAATTTTCACAAGAAAAACAGGCAAACGTTGTAATCTGATTGCGGTGTTCATTTTAACATCTATATCTATATGCAGAACAATTCTGTAACTGTTAAAAGAAATGGCTCAAAATAATTAACAGCGACTTAATAAAAAGTATTGGTTGTTGTTGACGAGTATTCAACTTACTACTGTTGTAATATCTTTCTGTATAGTCCGGCTGGTATAGTTTGTCTATATTTTTGTCTGATGTAGTTTGTCTATAGTTTGTCAGGTATAGTCTGTCTGAAAATTTAATAGTCTGTCTGTTATAGTTTGTCCGGTAAAGTTTGTTGGTTATAGTTTGTCTGGTATAGTATTTCTGGTATAGTTTGTCTGGTATAGTATTTCTGGTAAAGTTTGTCTGATATAGTTTGGTTGTAGTTTATCTGGTAAAGTTTGTCTAGATTTTGTTTAGTATAGTTTATTCTGGTATAGTCTTGTCTGGTAAAGCCTGCTTGACATAATCTGTCTGGTATAGTTTGTCTGGTATTGTTTGTCTGGTGAAGTTTGTCTGGAATAGATTGTCTGGTATAGTGTGTCTGGTCTAGTTTGTTTATAGTTTATCTGGTATAGTTAGTCTGAAATAGTTTGTCAGATGTAATTTGTTTCAACCTCAAGAGAGGTTCTGGGTATGTTTTTGTAGCTGATGGAAAGGGACACTGGTGCTGGTTTTTACTCAGGGAAAAAACTTGAAAGTGATTCAAATCAGATTTATGCTGTCTTCACAATCAAGACAAATAAATCTGAAAATGCTAAGATACATTTATCTCTGTTACAGGTCAGACCCTGACTACGAAGGTCATGTGTTGTCCAACTGCACTTTTTCCAAAATCCTCGCCCCAGGCTTAAGGCTGGGCTGGATTGAAGCTCCACCAAGGATCATGAAATGTTTGGAAAAGAGGTAATGTTTTTACCATGTTCTAATTAAACCTGTATATGGGAGCCAACTAGAAGAGTGTTACTGTATGTTTTTCCACTGTGACTGTAGAAAAGAGGCAAGTATCAATATGTTTTAATAAAACCCTTATAGGGCCTCAAACAAAAAGATTGTGTCCACCCCATAAAGCATGCACTATACAGAAAAGAGGTAAAGCGCTGATCCATACATGGAAGGTCTTCATGCTTATAAATGAGACAAAAATGAAGTTGGTTTTGGGGTATGATGGAACAGAGGTTTGTTTAAATGAAATCATTGAAACACCTCTATTTCATTAATTTTCTAAACCTCTGTTTTAGTGTTTCTGCTTGTAGTGGAGTCTTAGACCTCTGCAAATCACTCTTTCACATACTGTACATCCCAAGTTCTAGATATACCCTGTGCTTGTTAATGCCTTAGACATCCTGGGTGTTGAAAACCCATGTATCGTCCAAAGCAGCTTTTTGGGTGCTCTTGTATTTTTTTGTCTTTGAAAGCACCACAATACTCTAACTGTTAACTCACTTGTTAAATGCCACTGTGTTGATTGGAGGGAGGGGGTGTCATTTAACCACTACACATTCAAACTGATGGCCAACTCTGTTAATTCACTTCTCTAGTGCCACTGCATGGAGCGGGGGGTCATTTAACCACTACACATTCAAACTAATGGCCCACTCTGTTAATTCACTTCTCTAGTGCCACTGCATGGAGCGAGGGGTCATTTAACCACTACACATCCAAACTGATGGCCCACTCTGTTAATTCACTTCTCTAGTGCCACTGCATGGAGCGGGGGGTCATTTAACCACTACACATTCAAACTGATGGCCAACTCTGTTAATTCACTTCTCTAGTGCCACTGCATGGAGCGGGGGGTCATTTAACCACTACACATCCAAACTGATGGCCCACTCTGTTAATTCACTTCTCTAGTGCCACTGCATGGAGCGGGGGGTCATTTAACCACTACACATTCAAACTGATGGCCCACTTTGTTAATTCACTTCTCTAGTGCCACTGCATGGAGCGGGGGGTCATTTAACCACTACACATTCAAACTGATGGCCCACTTTGTTAATTCACTTCTCTAGTGCCACTGCATGGAGCGGGGGGTCATTTAACCACTACACATTCAAACTGATGGCCCACTCTGTTAATTCACTTCTCTAGTGCCACTGCATGGAGCGGGGGGTCATTTAACCACTACACATTCAAACTGATGGCCAACTCTGTTAATTCACTTCTCTAGTGCCACTGCATGGAGCGGGGGGTCATTTAACCACTACACATCCAAACTGATGGCCGTGGCTTTGCAGGAAGGACTTCTGCAGAAACACCTGACATGGCTTAGGAAAGAATATAGGGTTAGTAGATCAAGTAATTTCTTACCTGGGTTTTCAATCATAAAGCTTTTAAACTTTACATCTTACTGGTCTAGTTTTCTCAAAAAATCTTAACATAATAATCTTAAGTAACTTATTTCATTTAGCCAAATTACAGATTTAAACTTGTTGAATTTACAATTTCAGAAATAGCTCAAATAGTCATTATAGTAAAGCCAATTCGCTTTAAATTTACAATTTAAAAAATAGCTTAAATAGTCATTATAATAAAGCCAATTCGCTTTAAATTTATAATTACAAAAATAGCTTAAAGTGATTATCATAAAGATCCTTTAAAGTCTATCCATTTTAAGGGAGAAATTGCATAATTTATACTGTAATTTATACTGAAAAACAAAATGGTGAGCTTCACTTGATCCTGTTAAAGGAGACCTAAAACTGTTCAAGGTGTTGAGGAAAGGGTTTTGTGTCTGGAAGCTACTTTAATGTCTGAAAGATTATCGATTGAGCTATCATAAATTTGTAAAATTAATGATTTTATTTTTTCAAACTTTGAAATAACAAACTTTCATTAACTTGACCCAATTTACAAGTTTTGAACAATTTAGAAATTTTGATTGTAAATTTAGGTCACATTTTCCCCCTTCTTTGTATGACTTCAGTAGTTTTGAATATTATAGTATTATCAACATTTCTTTGCAAGAAATAATGGAGCAAGCATGTTAAACGCCAGGCCCCAATTTCTCAAAACTTCTGAAGTTTAACATGCTTAAGTATTTTATATCGATCAGCCACAAACATACCGGTACTTAAATTGGATTTTTATATATGAAAAATGGTTTATAGGGAATATCATAATGATAATTCCCATTTCAAGGCTGAAAACTTGACTAATGTTAGAGGCCCTAAATATTTCCTTTCCATTTTATGTTCAAAACTGGAGAAATATCTCCCTGTTGGAGTCAAGGTAGACAATAGACAACTCATATGGAGTTTTATCTAGCTGCAGTTTACCCCCTTGATTATAAAACTACAAATTTCTTTCCCCAATAATTGGACCTTACATGTTCTACACTGGAAAAATACCTCCCTTCTGGAGTCAAGATAGACAAACTGGATGGAGGTTTATCAAGCTGGAGTTATCACCCTTAGTGTAATAGACAACTTATTTTCTTTGAAGGAAAGAATGGACCTAGCCTGTAACACACTTGAGAAGCACCTGCCAGCTGGAGTCAAGGTAGACAACCCACATGGTGGCTTCTTTATCTGGCTACAGTTACCTCCCTCAATTGATTCTATGGAGCTGTTGAAACTTGCCGTACAGAAGTACAAAGTCAACTTTATATTTGGGGCAAGGTATGAAATATTTTTCAAACTTTTGAATAAACAGAACTCCTTTTACTCTGATTTTAGGAATCATGACCATGTTTGCAAGTAGCACAATCCCAAATTAAATATAACTTGTAAACACTGAAGAATTATTTAAATTAATTATCCAAGGACCGGTTATTTAATAGTAAAATACATGCTTGAGATTTCTACTTAAATGTTGCCAGAAAAAAAACGCAGATGTTAAGTAAAGACTATAACTCCGACCATAGTTTTCAAGGGACTAGACACGGTTCCAAAATCGGCAAAATACAGTGTCCTCAAAACAAGCCTAGAATTATCAATACGAGCTAGTATTATGCAGATAATAAACTACTTTACATGATTTAAAGCATATTTTGTTGCTGTCTTAGCTAAATTTACCTGTTTGAAAAAAGAACATAATGGTTTCTCAGTTTATAGTGGGTATACTTAGCATGTGAAAGTCATGTGATAAGTATAGATACATATAGCGAAGCTATTTTTAAATTTACTGGATTTAACATGGTAGACAATTTCGAATTGGAAAAAAGGCAAAAACTGCAAAAGATACCTGTGTCTTAAGCCATGTGAAACATCAGTACCTAATATTCAATGGGTTGTACACAATGATATCAATTTTATGTGAGTTTTTGACTTATTTTTTTGTTTTTTTCTTGCAAGTATATCATCTGGTGTCTAGTCCCTTTAATGAGTGTTAAGTTATGCAACTTGTTTAATTAACACAGAATTTAAACAGAAAAGCATTTGCATGCACTCTGAGGTGCTCTTGTTTTATCTGCAGTGAATTCTTCCATTTTTAGTACATCGCCAACAGATGGATGTAAGAACTGCGCCCGTCTGTCCATCAGCTTCTGTGAAAAAGCAAGCTTGGAGAAAGGGGTAGTTAACTTCTGCCACGCCCTCAATGAAATGTTAGAAGAAAAGCAAACTTGAGAGGGTATGCGACAATGTTGGAAAGTGTTTTAAATACCATTAAAGGATATATTCAGGGAGCACTTTAATCACTCAGTTTATAAAAATATAATTATCTTGATTTGGGTTATCTGAGTAATAGACTGATTTCATTGGCTGTTTAAAGTGTTTTTGAATTTGAATAGAAATTGACCAAATTTAATAATCATTCTTGTTTTAATTTATTGATTCATACAACTATTGTATATTGTCAATCCAAGCATAGAATGAATCAATTTTCAATAGCGTTACTATTGGGTTTCGGCAAAATAAAGCACTGTCTGTCACATTTTCCAATACTTATTTAAAAGACAGAACTTTGAACTTTTGTTGCAACCATTTTGTTCACTTTTCAAACAAAATGAAAAAAAAATCTAACCCAATTATACGTGAATGAGTCCCTTTAAATGATGGAGAAAAGGGGATGTGTTCATGTATACTGGAGGAAAGGGGATGTGTTCATGTATACGGGAGAAAAGGGGATGTGTTCATGTATACTGGAGAAAAGGGGAGGTGTACAATTGTATACTGGAACACTTCCCCACCCACTTGCCCTGATACCATCTTGACAAGATAAAGCAGTTCACAAGATTTACTTTACATTTTTGGTATAACCATTAAGTTTAATCATTTTACCTTTATGTTATATTTTTTGGTGATACATTTTTGTATCATTTGAGAAGATATAGCAAAAAGGATATTATCATTGATTGTCTTTTCTAGGGGGCTATTCATCAATAGTTATAGAAGCTATTTTGATCTAGGAGAGCTATCTAACAGTTATACTTTACAATTGAAACACATCTGTGGGACCACTCTAGGTGTTATTCATTGCAGGTATTGTGGCATTTATGGTACAAAATAATGCTTTAGTGAATATCAACCGATGGGTGTAAAACTACCCCTTTGACTTTAAAATTGTGTTTAAGTAACACTTGGGGATGTGACAGGTTTCAGCTATAATGCAGCCATTTTAGGGTGGGGGCAGACTTTTATAAACTGAGCAACAACAACAACAATGTTTAAAAACAAGGATTTCCTAGATACAAAATTGATCCTAGAATTGTTGATGAACCCACTCGAGATCATGTTGTACTGTGATGGTTATCTGTTTGAATTTTTTAAACTGATTTATTTAATTTCAGATTGATTCGTATGTTGTGGTGTGTTAACTCAGATATGCTGTAATTAATGTATATGCATGTATAAGTAATCAGCTATAGGGAAATTCATGGAAAGTGCCGATGGATAGTTATTTTAAAGCTTTAGTGATTAAATAGTTTAAGACTGTTGTACATGTATTATGATATTATTGACATTCTTCATGATGTCCAACTTTACTGATTGCCCAGTTTGGTGATAAATTCATGTTTTTCATTATTTTGGTTTGTGTTTTGAGCAAATCCTAGTCAGAGTTTTCTTCCGCATTCATAGGGCCTAATTGCCATGATTGCTTTGAAATTGTTGTTGTGTGAAGGATTTATTTTTCTAAATATAATTTTTGTTTTATTATATACCAGACTTGCTATATCTTTATGTTTTTTAGAAAGTATATTCAGATTACAATTTTAGTATGTCTTCCATTTTTGGATGTACTGCAAATCTTTGCAGACCACTGACATATAGGGGTGACTTTGTCCAGCGTCACCAGCATCCTCATTGTCAGCATGATTTCGTTTCCAATTTTTAAGTTTTTAATAAAATCTCAGTTTGGAGTCTTCACACTCTGTATGCACATTATACACGGTCAGTAGATGATCACTGTTGATTTTGGAGTCAGAAGGTCAAAGGTCAACTTTTACTAGAAAAACTATTAGCAATAACTTTTGAATGACTTGGTGCGGAGTTTTCAAACTTGGTATGTGCATTGATCATAAAACACTGTAAAACTCATTGGTCTTTAGTGATAAAAACAACAAGAAAGAATATGATTTAGGTAAAGATTAAGAGAAATAAACTTTTATAGAAAGAAATGTTAATTAATAGCTACGTGGCCACAAATTCTTCAGTTATAAAACCCCAAAATATCGCTAGTATTTTTTTGTCCATACTGTTTTCATGTTTCTGTTTTGATCATTAAGTTCAATGAGTTAAACATGATAATGTTATGAATAATTATATTTTTATTTACATCTACCTATATTGTGCGCCTTTAAGGGTCACTTTTTATTTATTATCCCAGTCAGAACTCAAGGAAATGTTCACATAATTTTATTCATTATATATACCGGATATCACTCTTGTCCCAATATAACCCGATGTTTGACTGGATATTTCTGTAAGAACTCATCAGAATAGGTTTTTGTCAGAATTCATTAGGTCTATATATCAGTTTTAAGCTTGACTATTTGAAGAATAAGGAGGGCTATACTACTCGCCCCAGCGTCGGTGTCGGCTTCCGGTTGAAGTTTTTAGGCAAGTTGGGATTTTCACTTATAAGTCCAATACCCTTCATTCAATTGACTTAATACTTCACACAGTTGTTCAGGGCCATCACATGATGAGGTTAGATAACTCCATATTATCCTTTACACAGATTATGGCCCCTGATTGACTATGGAACTTAGGTTAGGTTGGGATATTTATTAATAACTTCTATACCCTTCGTTCAATTGACTTAATACTTCACACAGTTGTTCGGGACCATCACACAATGAGGTTACATAACTCCATATTATCCTTTATACAAGTTATGGCCCCTGATTGACTTAGGTTTAAGTTTTAGGGCAGGTTAAAGTTTTAGGGCAAGTTGGGATTTTCACTTAAAAGTCCAATACCATTTATTCAATTGACTTAATACTTCACAAAGTTGTTCAGAGCCATCACATAATGAGGTTAGATAACTCCATATTATCTTTTATACAAATTATCGCCCCTGATTGACTATGGAACTTTGGTTAAAGTTTTAGGGCAGGTTTGGATATTTATTAACAACTTCTATACCCTTCTTTCAATTAACTTAATACTTCACATTATTGTTCAGGACCATCACCCAATGAGGTTACATAACTCCATTATCCTTAATACAAGTTATGGCCCCTGATTGACTTAGGTTAAAGTTTTAGGGCAAGTTAAAGTTAAGGGCAAGTTGGGATTTTAATAAAAACGCTTCTATACCTTTCATTCAATGCACTTAATAAAATTCAAAATTATTTATGACCATCTTACATCAAGAAACATAACTCCATTTTAACCCTTTATTTGTAAATACAAATTATGGCCCTTGAATCTTTTTCTTTTCTTTTTTTAAATTTTATTTTAATTTCTTTTGAAAGGCATATTTGTATATTCTTAAACACATTTTCATAATTGGAAATCAAGTTATTTGAATGACTTGCGTCATTGTTCGGGCAGGCTGGTGGGAGGGCATCATCAAAGTCACCTTATTTATCGCATAATTTTAGTTAGGTTTGACATAAAGAGACCAAACTTGGTAATATTACATCGTTATTGTATTTACTTCTAAGTCAAAGCAGCGTAGTCGAGCGCGCTGTCTTACGACAGCTCTTGTTTTATTAACTTACTAGCTGACACGAAGATGATTGTTGACTCTTGTCTGGAGTGTTAAATTATTCAAATGCACAATGTGATATGACCCTTGTCCTCTGTCATATGTTCTCTCATACATCTTGTATGTTTACAGATCATTCTATATTTTAATAAAACCTTATTCAGATGTGCTATTGTTTTATCTGAGTCTGTTTTAAAACAGCTTTAACATGAAAAACAACCTTCATTTGAGGTTTGTAAACTTATAGTTTTATGATAAAATATAGTTTTGCTTTTCTGACATACGCTGAATTGACATTGACGCTAATTTGACATAGACGTTGACATGGCACGAACACTGATTCGACATTAATGATATACGTAAATCAGATCTTATTAAATTAATATAACAGTGCAAAAACACACACTCTTTAATAATTTATAAATATTGATTGATTTTCTTTTCCAAAGTACATGCTTTCAGTGTTTATCGATACATCATTTAACATTATAACATTGTCTGTCACATGTCACCGCCTTTCCGAGAGTGCAGAAATCAACATGTATACGCACTCGTCTACCTCAGCAGACTTTGCTGTAGAATTCAATATTATTGCTCTAGATTATCTCATAATCCTGGCATTCTTGAAGACTTAAAGCAGCACTCTCACAGATTTACCGTTTTGACATTTTTTTTTAATTTTTATTGTCTCGGAATGAACCAATTTTTGCGTAAATATCAGCAAACCAGTGATATTAGACTGCTGACAGTGATTATGAACAGTCTCAAGTCTGAGTTCGGACTCAAGACTTATTATGGAAAAACTTCATTTCATTGTAACATTCCTCCTGTCAGAGCATTGATGGTAAAATTTGCTAAAATATATTCATATTTGAATGTTTTACTATTATTAACATACATCTTTGTAAAAGAAATGGAATAAATATAATTTGTTGGTCCTTTATTAAAATGCTTTTCTGAGTCTGAGTCTAAACTAAGCCTTGAGACTGTTCGTAATCATGGCCCCAGGTCACAGATTTTCATGGCTAAAAACGTTACTAACGGTTTAAGAAAAATGCATAAAACATCATTCAAGTATGAAAATCTGCAATCTGATTTTTTCTCAGCAGTGTTATATCACTGGTTTTCATGTATTTTCGCATAAATTGGCTCGTTCTAAGACAAAACATAAAAAAGTTGTCAAAACGTTCAAATTTGTGATAATGCAGCTTTAATTAACTAAAAGTGGAGTAATGTCGGTCATATGCCAATGTCCTACAGTAGTTAACTTTGCAAAATTTCTATAGAGTATAATTATTGCACATCGCTATTGACGATGAACTTTAAAATGGTGTATTAGCCTTAAATGTTATTACGTTTCACAAATGTTGCACAGTCGATCATTGACCTGGAGAACAGAGAGTTCTACCAATCAACTCGTGTTCTATGGGCTGGCGGCCTTGTATCATACAAATCTTGAGCTCTTATGATCGACTGCTGTCCTCAGCCCTGGTTTGTTTCTCAAACAAATTATAGACATGAACTAGACGAATCTGTTCCGGTAGAATGGCCCGTGTTGAATACAATGGAATCATCATTCATGTGAAATTAAGTGCTTTTCAACATCAAGAAACTCGTAAAGACCCGTACTGTCTGTACGTTGTTAATATTGAAGGTTGGAAGGAACTGGCCGTACGTTGTTAATATTGAAGGTTAGGAGAAACTGGCCGTACATTGTAAATATTGAAGGTTAGGAGAAACTGGCTGTACATTGTTAATATTGAAGGTTGGGAGAAACTGGCCGTACATTGTAAAAATTGAATGTTAGGAGGAACTGGCCGTACATTGTAAATATTGAAGGTTGGAAGAAACTGGCCATACATTGTAAATATTGAAGGTTGGGAGAAACTGGCCGTACATTGTAAATATTGAAGGTTGGGAGAAACTGGCCGTACATTGTAAATATTGAAGGTTAGGAGAAACTGGCCGTACATTGTAAATATTGAAGGTTGGGAGAAACTAGCCGTACATTGTTAATATTGAAGATTGGGAGAAACTGGCCGAACATTGTAGATATTGAAGGTTAAGAGGAACTGGCCGTACATTGTTAATATTGAAGGTTGTGAGAAACTGGCCGAACATTGTAAATATTGAATGTTAGGAGGAACTGGCCGTACATTGTAAATATTGAAGGTTGGGAGAAACTGGCCGTACATTGTAAATATTGAAGGTTGGGAGAAACTGGCCGTACATTGTAAATATTGAAGGTTGGGAGAAACTAGCCGTACATTGCAAATATTGAAGGTTGGGAGAAACTGGCCATACATTGTAAATATTGAAGGTTGGGAGAAACTAGCCGTACATTGTTAATATTGAAGATTGGGAGAAACTGGCCGAACATTGTAGATATTGAAGGTTAAGAGGAACTGGCCGTACACTGTTAATATTGAAGGTTGTGAGAAACTGGCCGAACATTGTAGATATTGAAGGTTAGGAGGAACTGGCCGTACATTGTTAATATTGAAGGTTGGGAGAAACTGGCCGTACATTGTAAATATTGAAGGTTAGGAGGAACTGGCCGTACATTGTAAATATTGAAGGTTGGGAGAAACTGGCCGTACGTTGTTAATATTGAAGGTTAGGAGAAACTGGCCGTACATTGTAAATATTGAAGGTTGGAAGGAACTGGCCGTACATTGTAAATATTGAAGGTTGGGAGAAACTGGCCGTACATTGTAAATATTGAAGGTTTGGAGAAACTGGCCGTACATTGTAAATATTGAAGGTTGGGAGAAACTGGCCGTACATTGTAAATATTGAAGGTTGGGAGAAACTGGCAGTACATTGTAGACATTGAAGGGTAGGAGAAACTGGCCGTACATTGTAGACATTGATGGTTGGGAGAAACTGGCCGTACGTTGTAGACATTGAAGGTTAGGAGAAACTGGCCGTACATTGTAGACATTGAAGGTAGGAGAAACTGGCCGTACATTGTAGACATTGAAGGGTAGGAGAAACTGGCCGTACATTGTAGACATTGAAGGTTAGGAGAAACTGGCCGTACATTGTAAATATTGAAGGTTGGGAGAAACTGGCCGTACATTGTAAATATTGAAGGTTAGGAGGAACTGGCCGTACATTGTAAATATTGAAGGTTAGGAGAAACTGGCCGTACATTGTAGACATTGATGGTCAGGAGAAGCTGGCCGTACATTGTAGACATTGATGGTCAGGAGAAGCTGGCCGTACATTGTAGACATTGATGGTCAGGAGAAACTGGCCGTACATTGTAAACATTGAAGGGTAGGAGAAACTGGCCGTACATTGTAGACATTGAAGGGTAGGAGAAACTGGCCGTACATTGTAGACATTGATGGTCAGGGGAAACTGGCCGTACATTGTAAATATTGATGGTCAGGGGAAACTGGCCGTACATTGTAGACATTGAAGGGTATGAGAACTGGCCGTTCATTGTAGACATTGAAGGGTAGGAGAAACTGGCCGTACATTGTAGACATTGATGGTCAGGGTAAACTGGCCGTACATTGTAAATATTGATGGTCAGGAGAAACTGGCCGTACATTGTAGACATTGAATGGTAGGAGAACTGGCCGTACATTGTAGACATTGAAGGGTAGGAGAAACTGGCCGTACATTGTAGACATTGAAGGGTAGGAGAAACTGGCCGTACATTGTAGACATTGAAGGGTAGGAGAAACTGGCCGTACATTGTAGACATTGATGGTCAGGGGAAACTGGCCGTACATTGTAGACATTGAATGGTAGGAGAACTGGCCGTACATTGTAGACATTGAAGGGTAGGAGAAACTGGCCGTACATTGTAGACATTGATGGTCAGGGGAAACTGGCCGTACATTGTAAATATTGATGGTCAGGGGAAACTGGCCGTACATTGTAAATATTGAAGGTTAGGAGTAACTGACCGTACATTGTAAATATTGAAGGTTAGGAGAAACTGGCCGTACATTGTAAATATTGAAGGTTAGGAGAAACTGGCCGTACATTGTAGACATTGATGGTTGGAAGAAACTGGCCGTACATTGTAGATATTGAAGGTTAGGAGAAACTGGCCGTATATTGTAAATATTGAAGGTCAGGAGAAACTGGCCGTACATTGTAGACATTGATGGTTAGGGGAAACTGGCCCCGCATTGTAGACATCGATGGTTGGGAAAAACTGGCCCCGCATTGTAGACATCGATGGTTGGGAAAAACTGGCCGTACGTTGTTAATATTGAAGGTTAGGGGAAACCGGCCGTGCATTGTAGACATTGATGGTTGGGAGAAACTGGCCGTACATTGTAGATATTGAAGGTTAGGGGAAACTGGCCGTACATTGTAGACATTGATGGTTGGGAGAAACTGGCCGTACATTGTTAATATTGAAGGTTAGGAGAAACTGGCCGTACATTGTACACATTGAAGGGTAGGAGAAACTGGCCGTACATTGTAGACATTGATGGTCAGGGGAAACTGGCCGTACATTGTAAATATTGATGGTCAGGGGAAACTGGCCGTACATTGTAGACATTGAAGGGTAGGAGAAACTGGCCTTACATTGTAGACATTGGTGGTCAGGGGAAACTGGCCGTACATTGTAGACATTGAAGGGTATGAGAAACTGGCCGTACATTGTAGACATTGATGGTCAGGAGAAACTGGCCGTACATTGTAGACATTGATGGTCAGGGGAAACTGGCCGTACATTGTAAATATTGATGGTCAGGGGAAACTGGCCGTACATTGTAAATATTGAAGGTTAGGAGTAACTGACCGTCCATTGTAAATATTGAAGGTTAGGATAAATTGGCCGTACATTGTAAATATTAAAGGTTAGGAGGAACTGGCCGTACATTGTAAATATTGAAGGTTATGAGAAACTGGCCGTACATTGTAGACATTGAAGGTTAGGAGAAACTGGCCGTACATCGTACACATTGAAGATTAGGAGAAACCTGCCGTATATTGTAAATATTGAAGGTTAGGAGAAACTGGCCGTACATTGTAGACATTGATGGTTGGGAGAAACTGGCCGTACATTCTAGATATTGAAGGTTATTGGAAACTGGCTCCGCATTGTAGACATCGATGGTTGGGAAAAACTGGCTGTACGTTGTTAATATTGAAGGTTAAGAGGAACTGGCCGTACATTGTAGACATTGATGGTTGGGAGAAACTGGCCGTACATTGTAGATATTGAAGATTAGGGGAAACTGGCCCCGCATTGTAGACATTGATGGTTGGGAGAAACTGGCCGTACGTTGTTAATATTGAAGGTTAGGAGAAACTGGCCGTACATTGTAGACATTGAAGGGTAGGAGAAACTGGCCGTACATTGTAGACATTGATGGTCAGGGGAAACTGGCCGTACATTGTAAATATTGATGGTCAGGGGAAACTGGCCGTACATTGTAGACATTGAAGGGTAGGAGAACTGGCCGTACATTGTAGACATTGAAGGGTAGGAGAAACTGGCCGTACATTGTAGACATTGATGGTCAGGGGAAACTGGCCGTACATTGTAAATATTGATGGTCAGGAGAAACTGGCCGTACATTGTAGACATTGAAGGGTAGGAGAACTGGCCGTACATTGTAGACATTGAAGGGTAGGAGAAACTGGCCGTACATTGTAGACATTGAAGGGTAGGAGAAACTGGCCGTACATTGTAGACATTGAAGGGTAGGAGAAACTGGCCGTACATTGTAGACATTGATGGTCAGGGGAAACTGGCCGTACATTGTAGACATTGAATGGTAGGAGAACTGGCCGTACATTGTAGACATTGAAGGGTAGGAGGAACTGGCCGTACATTGTAGACATTGATGGTCAGGGGAAACTGGCCGTACATTGTAAATATTGATGGTCAGGGGAAACTGGCCGTACATTGTAAATATTGAAGGGTAGGAGAAACTGGCCGTACATTGTAAATATTGAAGGTTAGGAGAAACTGGCCGTACATTGTAAATATTGAAGGTTAGGAGAAACTGGCCGTACATTGTAGACATTGATGGTTGGAAGAAACTGGCCGTACATTGTAGATATTGAAGGTTAGGAGAAACTGGCCGTATAATGTAAATATTGAAGGTTAGGGGAAACTGGCCGTACATTGTAGACATTGATGGTTAGGGGAAAGTGGCCCAGCATTGTAGACATCGATGGTTGGGAAAAACTGGCCCCGCATTGTAGACATCGATGGTTGGGAAAAACTGGCCGTACGTTTTTAATATTGAAGGTTAGGGGAAACCGGCCGTGCATTGTAGACATTGATGGTTGGGAGAAACTGGCCGTACATTGTAGATATTGAAGATTAGGGGAAACTGGCCCCGCATTGTAGACATTGATGGTTGGGAGAAACTGGCCGTACATTGTTAATATTGAAGGTTAGGAGAAACTGGCCGTACATTGTACACATTGAAGGGTAGGAGAAACTGGCCGTACATTGTAGACATTGATGGTCAGGGGAAAATGGCCGTACATTGTAAATATTGATGGTCAGGGGCAACTGGCCGTACATTGTAGACATTGAAGGGTAGGAGAAACTGGCCTTACATTGTAGACATTGGTGGTCAGGGCAAACTGGCCGTACATTGTAGACATTGAAGGGTATGAGAAACTGGCCGTACATTGTAGACATTGATGGTCAGGAGAAACTGGCCGTACATTGTAGACATTGATGGTCAGGGGAAACTGGCCGTACATTGTAAATATTGATGGTCAGGGGAAACTGGCCGTACATTGTAAATATTGAAGGTTAGGAGTAACTGACCGTCCATTGTAAATATTGAAGGTTAGGATAAATTGGCCGTACATTGTAAATATTAAAGGTTAGGAGGAACTGGCCGTACATTGTAAATATTGAAGGTTATGAGAAATTGGCCGTACATTGTAGACATTGATGGTTGGAAGAAACTGGCTATACATTGAAGATTAGGAGAAACTGGCCGTATATTGTAAATATTGAAGGTTAGGTTAAACTGGCCGTACATTGTAGACATTGATGGTTAGGAGAAACTGGCCGAACATTCTAGATATTGAAGGTTAGGGGAAACTGGCCCCGCATTGTAGACATCGATGGTTGGGAAAAACTGGCCGTACGTTGTTAATATTGAAGGTTAGGAGAAACTGGCCGTACATTGTAGACATTGATGGTTGGGAGAAACTGGCCGTACATTGTAGATATTGAAGATTAGGGGAAACTGGCCCCGCATTGTAGACATTGATGGTTGTGAGAAACTGGCCGTACATTGTTAATATTGAAGGTTAGGAGAAACTGGCCGTACATTGTACACATGGAAGGGTAGGAGAAACTGGCCGTACATTGTAGACATTGATGGTCAGGGGAAAATGGCCGTACATTGTAAATATTGATGGTCAGGGGAAACTGGCCGTACATTGTAGACATTGAAGGGTAGGAGAAACTGGCCTTACATTGTAGACATTGGTGGTCAGGGCAAACTGGCCTTACATTGTAGACATTGATGGTCAGGAGAAACTGGCCGTACATTGTAGACATTGATGGTCAGGGGAAACTGGCCGTACATTGTAAATATTGATGGTCAGGGGAAACTGGCCGTACATTGTAAATATTGATGGTTAGGAGTAACTGACCGTCCATTGTAAATATTGAAGGTTAGGATAAACTGGCCGTACATTGTAAATATTGAAGGTTAGGAGGAACTGGCCGTACATTGTAAATATTGAAGGTTATGAGAAACTGGCCGTACATTGTAGACATTGATGGTTGGAAGAAACTGGCTATACATTGAAGATTAGGAGAAACTGGCCGTATATTGTAAATATTGAAGGTTAGGGGAAACTGGCCGTACATTGTAGACATTGATGGTTAGGAGAAACTGGCCGAACATTCTAGATATTGAAGGTAAGGGGAAACTGGCCCCGCATTGTAGACATCGATGGTTGGGAAAAACTGGCCGTACGTTGTTAATATTGAAGGTTAGGGGAAACCGGCCGTGCATTGTAGACATTGATGTTTGGGAGAAACTGGCCGTACATTGTAGATATTGAAGATTAGGGGAAACTGGCCCCGCATTGTAGACATTGATGGTTGGGAGAAACTGGCCGTACATTGTTAATATTGAAGGTTAGGAGAAACTGGCCGTACATTGTACACATTGAAGGGTAGGAGAAACTGGCCGTACATTGTAGACATTGATGGTCAGGGGAAACTGGCCGTACATTGTAGACATTGATGGTCAGGGGAAACTGGCCGTACATTGTAGACATTGAAGGGTAGGAGAAACTGGCCTTACATTGTAGACATTGATGGTCAGGGCAAACTGGCCTTACATTGTAGACATTGATGGTCAGGAGAAACTGGCCGTACATTGTAGACATTGATGGTCAGGGGAAACTGGCCGTATATTGTAAATATTGATGGTCAGGGGAAACTGGCCGTACATTGTAAATATTGAAGGTTAGGAGTAACTGACCGTACATTGTAAATATTGAAGGTTAGGATAAACTGGCCGTACATTGTAAATATTGAAGGTTAGGAGGAACTGGCCGTACATTGTAAATATTGAAGGTTAGGAGAAATTGGCCGTACATTGTAGACATTGATGGTTGGAAGAAACTGGCTATACATTGAAGATTAGGAGAAACTGGCCGGTATATTGTAAATATTGAAGGTTAGGGGAAACTGGCCGTACATTGTAGACATTGATGGTTAGGAGAAACTGGCCGTACATTCTAGATATTGAAGGTAAGGGGAAACTGGCCCCGCATTGTAGACATCGATGGTTGGGAAAAACTGGCCGTACGTTGTTAATATTGAAGGTTAGGAGAAACTGCCGTACATTGTAGACATTGTTGGTTGAGAGTAACTGGCCGTACATTGTAAATATTGAAGGGTAGGAGAAACTGGCCGTACATTGTAGACATTGAAGGGTTAGATGAAACTGGCCGTACATGGTAAATATTGAAGGGTAGGAGAAACTGGCCGTACATTGTAGACATTAAAGGTCAGGAGAAACTGGCCGTACATTGTAGACATTGAAGGTCAGGTGAAACTGGCCGTACATTGTAAATATTGAAGGTTGGGAGAAACTGGCCGTACATTGTAAATATTGAAGGTCAGGAGAAACTGGCCGTACATTGTAAATATTGAAGGTTAGGAGAAACTGGCCGTACATTGTAAATATTGAAGGTTGGGAGAAACTGGCCGTACATTGTAGACATTGAAGGGTAGGAGAAACTGGCCGTACATTGTAAATATTGAAGGTTAGGAGAAACTGGCCGTACATTGTAAATATTGAAGGTTGGGAGAAACAGGCCATACATTGTAAATATTGAAGGTTGGAAGAAACAAGCCATGCATTGTAAATATTGAAGGTTGGGAGAAACTGGCCGTACATTGTAAATATTGAAGGTTGGGAGAAACTGGCCGTACATTGTAAATATTGAAGGTTGGAAGAAACAGGCCGTGCATTGTAAATATTGAAGGTTGGAAGAAACAGGCCGTACATTGTAAATATTGAAGGTTGGGAGAAACTGGCCGTACATTGTAAATATTGAAGGTTGGGAGAAACTGGCCGTACATTGTAAATATTAAAGGTTAGGGGGAACTGGCCGTACATTGTAAATATTGAAGGTTGGAAGAAACAGACCATACATTGTAAATATTGAAGGTTGGGAGAAACAGGTCGTACATTGTAAATATTGAAGGTTGTGAGAAACTGGCCGTACATTGTAGACTTTGAAGGTTGGGAGGAACTGGCCGTACATTGTAGACATTGATGGTTGGGAGGAACTTTCCGTACGTTGTAGACATTGAAGGTTAGGAGAAACTGGCCGTACATTGTATACATTGATGGTTAGATGAATCTGGCCGTACATGGTAAATATTGAAGGTTAGGAGAAACTAGCCGTGCATTGTAGACATTGAAGGTCAGTAGAAACTGGCCGTATATTCTTGTTATTGAAGGTCAGTGGAAACTGGCCGTACATTGTAGACATTGATGGTCAGGAGAAACTGGCCGTACATAGTAGACTTTGAAGGTCATGAGAAACTGGCCGTGCACTGTAGACATTGAAGGTCAGGAGAAACTGGCCGTACATTGTAGACATTGAAGGTTAAGAGAAACTGGCTGTACATTGTAGACATTGAAGGTTAGGAGAAACTGGCCGTACATTGTAGACATTGAGGTCAGGAGAAACTGGCCGTACATTCTAGATATTGAAGGTTAGGGGAAACTGGCCGTACATTGTAGACATTGATGGTCAGGAGAAACTGGCCGTACATTGTAGACATTGATGGTCAGGAGAAACTGGCCGTACATTGTAGACATTGATGGTCAGGGGAAACTGGCCGTACATTGTAGACATTGATGGTCAGGGGAAACTGGCCGTACATTGTAAATATTGAAGGTTAGGAGAAACTGGCCGTACATTGTAAATATTGATGGTGAGGGGAAACTGGCCGTACATTGTAAATATTGAAGGATAGGGGAAACTGGCCGTACATTGTAGACATTGATGGTTGGGAGGAACTTACCGTACATTGTAGACATTGAAGGTTAGGAGAAACTGGCCGTACATTGTATACATTGATGGTTAGGAGAAACTGGCCGTACATTGTAGACATTGAAGGTCAGGACAAACTGGCCGTACATTGTAGACATTGAAGGTTAGGAGGAACTGGCCGTACATTGTAGACATTGATGGTTAGGAGAAATCGGCCGTACATTGTAAATATTGAAAGTTGGGAGGAACTGGCCGTACATTGTAAATATTGACGGTTGGGAAAAACTGGCCGTACATTGTAGATATTGAAGGTTAGGAGAAACTGGTTGTACATTGTAGACTTTAAGGGTAGGAGAAACTGGCCGTACATTGTAGACATTGATGGTTGGGAGAAATTTACCGTACGTTGTAGACATTGAAGGTTAGGAGAAACTGGCCGTACATTGTAGACATTGATGGTCAGGGGAAATTGGCCGTACATTGTAGACATTGAAGGTTAGGGGAAACTGGCCGTGCATTGTAGACATTGATGGTCAGGGGAAACTGGCCGTACATTGTAGACATTGAGGTCAGGAGAAACTGGCCGTACATTCTAGATATTGAAGGTTAGGGGAAACTGGCCGTACATGGTAGACATTTAAGGTCAGGAGAAACTGGCCGTACTTGTAGACATTGATGGTCAGGAGAAACTGGCCGTACATTGTAGACATTGATGGTCAGGGGAAACTGGCCGTTCATTGTAGACATTGATGGTCAGGGAAACTGGCCGAACATTGTAAATATTGAAGGTTAGGAGTACCTGAACCGTACATTGTAAATATTGAAAATTAGGGGAAAC